>NW_025999905.1:4961844-5042611 GCF_001458135.2 Marmota marmota marmota | reverse complement strand
AAAAAAAAAAAAAAAAAAGAGAGAAAGAAAGAAATGAATTTGACCCCAATAAGGAAGCAATCACGGAAGTCTAAGTGAGATATATTGGAATCTGAATTAGAGCAGTGTGTTAATCAGCTTTTTGTTGTTATAACCAAAATATTTGACATAAACAACTTAAAGAAAGAAAGATTTATTTTGGTTCACGGTTTCAGTTCATGGTTGCCCAATTCCATTGCTTTTGGCCTGAGGCAAGGCAAGAGCATCATGGCTGTAGGGCAAGAAGGAGAAGGAGGAGGAGGAGGAGAAGGAGGAGAGAGAGGAAAAAAAATACCCTTCTAGGGCACACCCCAGCGACCTGTAAGTAGACCCCACTTCCTAAAGTTTCCATCACTGCCCACTAATGTCACTGAATTATTAATCTAATGAATCAAACCACTGATGAGGTCAGTACCTTCATGATCCAATCTCTTCCCCAAAGCTCCACCTCTGCACATTCTTGCAGTGGGGACCAAACTTTCAACACATGAATCTTTGAGGAATGCCTTCAATTTTGCTCCATTTAGAATGATGTTGGCCTGGGGCTTAGCATATATAGCCCTTATGATGTTGAGATATGCTCCTGTTATCCCTAATTTTCTAGTGTTTTGAAAATAAAGGGGTGCTGTATTTTGTCAAATGCTTTTTCTGCATCTATTGAGATGATCATATAATTCTTATCTTTAAGTCTATTGATGTGATGAATCACATTTATTGATTTCCATATGTTGAACCAATCTTGCATCCCTCGGATGAATCCCAGTTGATCATGGTGCACGATCTTTTTGATGTTTTTGTATTCGATTTGCTAGAATTTTATTGAGAATTTTTGCATCTATGTTGGTCTGAAGTTTTCTTTTTTTGATGTGTTTTTGCCTGGTTTTGGTATCAGGGTGATACTGGCCTCACAGAATGATTTTGGAAGTGCTGCCTCTTTTTCTGTTTCCTGAAATAAATTGAAGAGTATTGGTATTAGCACTTCTTTAAAGGTCTTGTAGAACTCGACTGTGTATCCATCCAGTCCTGAGCTTTTCTTGGTTGGTAGACTTTTGATGGTGTCTTCTATTTTGTCACTTGAAATTGATCTGTTTAAATTGTGTATATCATCCTGATTCAACTTGGGCAAATTATATGCTTCTACAAATTTGTCGATGCCTTCAACATTTTCTATTTTATTGGAGTACAAGTTTTCTTATATCCAAACCATAATAGGCACTGATGATCACCAGGAAGGGGCAAATGCCAATGCTTAACATACCAGGCTTAAATAGGTGATCTGATTCACTCTGTTGTTAATGTTTTCTTAGACTTACCACAGATAGGTAAGATGAATCTTACTTATCTTTGATTTCTGAATTCTGCTTAGCTCTTTCTAGCTCTTTATTACAATGCGGAGAGCCTGCAGTCAGATCACCACCTTCTGCTCTACTCCAATGTCTTGAAATAGGTGCTTCAGTTTTGGGGATGACCAGCACTTTTAAAACCTTAATTTATAGACTCACTCTCTTCAGCTCAAATTTGTGTCTGGATCTTCATGTCCTGGGGCCTACTTGTCTCTTAAAACTTTGCTAGGTTAACTTGTCCTTTTTGCAATTCTCTATTATATTTCATTCCTATATTTGTTCTCCAAATCTTGACCTTCAAAAGATCCTTGTTTTTACTGAACATTTCTGATGTGTTTAAGATAAAAAAGATGAATTACTAACCACAAGTTAAAAAAAAAGCACTATTTAAAACAAAAAGTGGATACTTGTTAGCATCTCTGAATCAAAATATATATATTGGCTTCCCACCTAAGAAACAATCAAGGAAAAAAGAAAACCCACATACTTTTACAGTTGGAATTATTACCTATTTTAGACTTACTGGCAATAATCTGGCTTTTTTTAATGCTTGTTAGTGATAGACAAGTAAGGATGAGGAAATATTTTTTTTTGTAGTTAGAATCAATCAGACACTCTCCAATACCATATTTTATCTTAACACAAATTCATATTCAGCTAATTACTTCATAGTGTAAAGATATAAAAACAGTTTAAAGTATTAAAAAGCTAACAATGAAATAACTTCTAATCATGTTAGCAAAATCCAAGAATACACACACAATGATATATGACGCTGTTGCCTATTGTGGCACTGTCCATTTTGTACACCCGGGGTTCTACAACTTTAGTGCATCTGAATCACCTGGAGGACTTGAGTTGTTGACTCAGTTGGTTTGTGGTGTGGCATGTGAATGAGCATTTCTAATAAGTTCCTAGATGCTGCTACTGTTGCTGGGAACCATATTTTGAACATTAGTCTGGGATGTGAATGTTGGGAAGAAGATGGTATCCCACATATTATTTACTGCCTTCTAAAAAGCTTCTCTAAATTAGTGATTCCTATTTCAGTCAGTTTAGGAAGTTATGTCTTCATTATGGGAAATGTTCTAAATACCAATCTCTTTTCAGGAAAGAAAATAAGAAATACAACTGTTTCATGGTTATTTTCACAGAGATGCTCTGTGGGACAGCTTCAGATGTCACAGTTTCATTAGCATTATCCAGTGTTGCTATGGGTACCAACTGGAAAGAAATCATCTTCACACAAGTATATGAAAAAGGAGAATTGAATAATGATGATGATTATGATGATGATAAAAAAGAACATAAACATTTCTGAGAAAATAAAGCAAAGTCGTATTGTATATTTGCTGGTATTCATCTAAATTAAGGCTTAAATTCTCTTTTCAATAAGATATAGCTACATATAGATCTCTTTATCTTTGACAGATATAATGATCTCTTTAAAATTCATGAATGAAAACAAAAACAAAATCTTTTTAAAAAGACAAGAAGGAAAAGTGGCAGAAACCACACTGTGGGATTTCAGTAAGTACAGATAAGCACGATGACCCCAAGACTGGAGGCTACATGAAAAGGATGAGCTATTTGACCAACTGGATTCAGCTTTGCATAATATGGGGATAAAGGGCTCAAGTAGGTATGGAATACAACAGCTCTGGTGACTGAGGAAGGGAGGACAGGCGTATTGCCTGCTCTCAATTTTTCAATAAAACTAGGAAGAGCCAGGGAAGAAGGAGTAACTTGAGAGGTAGATTTAAAAGGGTTGAGGAGCAAGTATTATTAGAAAGAAATTGGTTTAGGTGGCACATGACAAATGACACAAATTATATATGTAATTATATATGTCATAATTTAAGTATGGTTTAGAAGAAAGTTTGAATTTTAGACCCAACTTTAGCAAATAATGCTAGTCTCCATGGAAGTTTCCTCACATTTTTTTTTTTTTTTGGTCAAATTCTGGCTTGTTTATTTTAGAATAAAAACATAAAAGCAAAATTCTTATATTATTATATCTGTACAACAAAGAACCAATATTTATTATCTCTGAAAATTGGATGCTAACTGCTTAGCAATATAGCCTTTAAAACAACCCATTTTGAAACTTCTGCCAGAGCCTTCTCTTTGAAAACTTTACAATCATATTCACCTTCTCCAACACCATTCTGTGTCAAACATAATTGCCTTGCAACTGTTTATAAGACACCATCTTGTTATTTTTCTGCTTATAGGCCTGCTTCTTCTGTAATTCTTAAGGATAAAAATCACATTTTATTCATTGTTCTACCTCTAGTAGTTAGCCAGGTCCTGAGATACCCTTTCTAGGTGTTTAGGAAATACTATTTCATTCATGTGTTTCTTTGTTCACTCACTCACCGATTTCATAAAGCCTGAGCTGCTAAGCCTCCTTAGTGTCTTTTTACTGGATCTCACAGCCAGGACTTTGGCGGTATTATGTCATTTCACTTATATACAAAGGCCTACTCACTCTTTCATTTGATGAATGCACTTCATTACTTCTTTCAGATAAGGAAGCAGAAGCAGGGAGGTATCAAATTCCTTGTCTCAGGTACAAGGGTATCATTGGTAAAGAAGACTGCAGATCCCCAGATTCTAAGTTTGTTCATTTTGTACTCATAGATTTCAGGAATTGGACCAAATTATTTTTGTCCTAAAGACAGTATGACCACATGCAGAAAAGAATTTTTTCCAGAAAAGAATTTTTAAAAAGTTTTTCTTCTTTCTCAGTGACTCAAGCAAACCACAGCTCTATGCTTGTACTGTATACAGGAACATATTACCATGCTATCTTGCTCTATTCATTCATTCTTTAAAGGAAATGCTTAAAAAACAGAAGGGCACTGTGGTAACAAAGGCACTTTATTCTCAGTTCAGTATTCCAATCATTGGCTTTGTCCTTCTGTTCCTTAATTGCAATAAGCTAGCCTCTTGCATATCACAAGTAGCTATAATCCAGAGAAAATGGACATATCAATGAGCCTCTCATTAGCAATACATTTCTTAAATGATGAGATAAGAAAAACATAAATAATGTGTCTTTGCTGTGCATAAAGGCACAAATGGGATTGAGAATTAGCTGTATGTCACAAACCCGGCCAATCTCACAAATTAACAGCTAATTTAAGTGGTCTGACTTGAGGAGTATTGGAAAGTCTTCCATTCATCAAAAATTTATTCTACTGACTTCCTGCTGATACATAAAATCATATCTTTATTAGTACATTTTTTTTGTTTTGTTTTCTTTTGCACTACTCTCTGTTATTAGCTGTCTTTAAAAATGAGAGAGATTACTTAGGCACTATGTCACTTAAAACCTCAGTATAAATTCTACCTGATCATCGGCAAAATGAGTTAAAAAGTGAATCACTTACTGCAATGCACCCCCTTTGCTCAGTCTTGAGTTGAGCAAAATGGAGAAAAGAAAGATAAGCTAATTTCAAGTAGCTTCCAAGTGTAATTTATGAGACAAATCATAAACACATAAAACAAAATGAAGTAAAAATATTTCACTGAGTGACAAGTATTTGCTATGTTATTAGAGAGCAACATTTCTAAACTTTTAAAGCAATGAAACTCTTTTCCAAATTATCTTACAACCAATACTATTATGTAAAACATATAAAAGAGTTAAAGAGAGTGGGGGGAGGCCATGCGAGCCATCTGTTCTGATTGTCCCTAATCCTCAGTGGGACTCCTGGGGATCTGAGACATCTAAAATTACAGTTTAAATCATTAAATTTAGCTTATGTACATGGGGCAAATGAAGAGAACAAAAAATCCACTGTGAGTGTGAGAGGCAAAGGAAAACTTCAAGTAGGGATTCTTCCTCCATTTGGTTCTTAGAGCAGAGCAGGGTTTATCTGGATGAAAGAGTGGAAGAAACAGGAAATGCAAAAAAAAAAAAAGTATATAGGCAATGTAAGATCAGTGAGAAATAAAGGTGAATAGAAATTAAGTATAAGCTAGAAAAACAGGCAGAAAAGTTAAGATCTGCTGTAAAAGAAAATAGTGAGGGACCAGATTTTCAATCTTCAGAACTGATGTTATAACAGCAGTTGGAGATGTGGAGGCTGATAGTAAATGCAGGAGGCTTTGGATAGAGAATCAATGTTTGTTGCTGAGAGAATAATTTGCCTTCTAACTCACAGTAACAGTTTTTCACCAGTATTTCCACCATTTGGGACAACTGGGGAGATGTTTTTATCCTTTCTATTTCTTTGTTCATCTATCTCAAAAGAGAATTAAAGGTTAAAAAAGAACAAAATCGTCACGACCCTACCTTCTTTCTCCTTTTGGGACACATGTGCTTGAACACATTGTCCAGGTTCCTCTTTTCTGGGAATTTTTGTATTCAACTATTGCTAGGTTTGTGACTAAGCAGGCTACTTCTTCTAATTCCATGAAAGGGATAGGACCTCTCATTTAACATAGTAGTAAGTCACAGCTACAAACACAGTTTAAGTATGAATCTTCAATTTGAAGCAATAAGGCCAATATTTTATTGCTTACTTAGTTCATTGGATCTCTGTATTTACTGGTTAAAAGATTAGCTGTTCTCCCTGCCTCAGTCCATTCTCTCATCATAAGATTACTTCAGACGGAAAACCATGGGCACTCCAAACAAAGCTTTACCAGGACTCAGGCAGGTCAGAACCTTTGATCTGTGATTATTTTGACAACAGTTTTTGGATCACAGCTAGTATTACCCAGGAGTGAGAAAAAACTAGACATGTATAATTTGGGGTTGATAGTCCAGGCTAGAAAACAGACAAGAGAATCAACTGCAGGGAAGTAAGTGACAAAAACAGGAGCACCAATAACTTTGGAAGATGTCATTTTAGATTGTTTTGTAGGGCAAATTTCTGAAAAATAGATTTATAATAGTTTTTTTTTCAGTTTTTCTTTATACTCTTTGGTGTTATATAACTTTATTGATTGTTTATAAAATACAGTATAATAGGGAAAATAATAAAAGTATTTCTATTTTCAAAATTTCTCTTATTTTGGTTGTTTCTGTATCCTAAAGGTTTTCCACTCTTGTTTTAGCACTTTTTTTCCAGACTCTTAACTATGTGAGTTTCTTGAGATTTTTTTTGTGCTTTTGTTTTGATCCTTATGAAAAAATAAAAATTCAACCAAACACAAAATCCACTCATCTCTTCAGAGCCACATCCACTCTCATGGCTTTAACAGCAGCAGATGTGCAAATCTCTTTCTACAGTCATGACCACGAGGTGGATCCCAAGAGTATCATATGTACTATAGTCACATCTAATGCAGGTGAATTGTCTTATTTTCCTCAGAGGGCGTAGATTCTCAACCTCACACTTTTCATAGAAGATAAATCATTACCTTGTCTTCCAAGCTAGAAATTGGGCTATATGTTATTTATCTTCTTTATTTGTCCACTGATCCAAATGAGTACTCAAAAAGTATAAAGCACAATTTGAGGCTCTTTCCTTCCAGGTTGCACAAAGTATTGTCACCTAATAGCCTCAAAGCATCTGTAATTCTTAATTATAATAAACTTAAAAAACATTCCTAGAGTCCTATTAAGTGACAGGTGCTCAATGATTAAATAGGTGTTTCTATTTTCTCCATATTTTTTATTCAACAGTTGTATGCAATGGTGGGATTTGTTGTTACATATTTGTACATACATACAATATAACAATATAATTTGGCCAATACAATTCCCCAATATCTCTCCTTTCCCTTCCTTCCTCTCTCCCTCTATTCTCTTTACTTTGTTGTACTGATCTCCCTCCTATTTTTTTAAATACTTTTTAGTTGTAGATGGCACAACACCTTTATTTATTTATTTATACTTAGGTGGTGCTGAGGATTGAACCCAGTGCCTCACACGAGCTAGGCAAGTGCTCTACCACTGAGTTACAACCCTAGCCCCTCCCTTCTATTTTCATGAAATCCTCCCACTGAACAGGTGTCTCTCTGAATTTGTACCTCTTCTACTTTCCACTTCAGGCTTCTTTGCCTCATATCAATATTATTTCCAAAACTTCCAAGATTATTTCCTAGACTTCTTACTCTCCCAGCTTGAATTCACCTTATCTCTATCACTCCTCTCAGACTGATTAATATTCCTGATACAATTTGCTCACACACCCTGCTCTTTTGAATTCAATCTTTTCTGCACCTATTTTAACCTCACTCCATACTAGCTAACCAATTTAGTTTGTTATGTATGCCCTTCTCTTTTTTTGGTATGAGGGACTGAACCTGGAGGCACTTAACCATTGATCCACATTCCTAACCCTTCTTTATTTTGAGACAGAATCTTGCTAGGTTGCCATGAACGTGCGATTCTCCTGCCTCAGCATCCCAAACCACTGGGATTACAGGCATGTGCCTTTCTAAGCCATTCATCAAATCCATATTTGCTCAGAACTTACTATATGCCAAGCATTTGGAAAGACACCATGAGGAACAAGACAGATAAATCCCTGCCTTCATGTAAGTCTGCTTCAGTATCTTCAGTATCTATCTCTTTCATACACACTAATGCTCTATGCAGATACCAGACTGCTTTCAGAATGCAGCTCCCCTCATTTGTAATGCCCTTTGCCTTCTATGCATTATCTAATTAAATGAGGCCCAACTTCCTCCTCCTCCAGGGTTGAATCTCTTAGGTCCTCAAAGGTCTCTCAGTGTTTTACTTCTCCCTTTAGTATGCTATTTTAATATCAAATTTCCTACTAAGCACTTTGAAACAGACATTACCATATACTTCTGTTATGATACCAATAAAGTTCATGGACTAGTGCATATTTGAGAGCCACTTGGAAGTCATTTGATAAAAAGATAAGAAACAAAGAGGGACAAGAGAACACTTTCCCCTCCTTCAATTGTGGGAGCATATTTATCAAGGAAAGAAAGCAAGTGTTTCAGTTTTGGAGTTCTGATATTGGTTTTTATAAGATATCCAGTGTTATGGGTTGAATTGTGTCCACCTACAAAGATAGTGTGAAGTCTCAAGCCACTGTACCTCTAAATATGATCTTATTGGGCAATCAGGTCTTTACACAGGAATTCAAGTTAAAATGAGGTCATTAAAATCATAATCCAATATGAATAGCAACCTTATACAAAGGGTGGGAGGATTTGGACACAGGGATACATACAAAGGGAGAATATCATGCTAAGATGGTGGCAGAGATTGGGAGGATTACCTACAAACCAGGGAAGGCCAAAAATCATTAGCAAACCACAGAAGATAGGAAAGAGGCTTGGAGCAGATTTTTCCCTCATAGCCCTCAAAAGGAACCAACTCTGCCCATACCTATATCAGATGACAGCTTCCAGAACTTTGAGACAATAAACTTGTTGGTTTAGCCACCTGGATTATGTTACTTTGCTACAGCAGCACTAACAAATTAATACACTCAACTATGGAACTGAGCTTTTCCCTTGTGGCTAGAAAAGGATGCTAGAAGAGGATCTAAGAGGATACAACCATTGAGAGCCTATGTTCTTTCTTACCTCCTTCACTCTACCTGCTCTTCCTTCTCTTCTTGCCTCCTTGTACCTCTACACTTTTACCCTGTGTGAGAGCCATAGTAAGAAACAGGTGGTGGTAACTTTAGTGAGAGGTCTTTGTCACCTTCATCCAGCTGCTCTGGCTCTTGGAGCCTGTGGATCCCAAAGCAGTGTATGTATTGACTGTTGTCACTGTCTTGGGGTGAGGGTGAAGGAATAAGCAAAGGGAGGAAAGAACGCTTGAAGGACCATGAGCCAAAATGACCAGGATAAGAGTAGTTCCTATCAAATTAAAAAGCTAGGAAGAGGAATATGTTTATGAAAAGTGGGCTAAAAAAAGAAGAGGAGATACGAGAAAAAAAATTGTTTTGGATGTTGTAAACAAACATTAATTCAAAATTTGAGCTCTTCTGTGATAGCAGGTAGGTAATCAAAGTAGAAATAAAATAACAGGATTTGTGTTACTCTTTCTATGTCATTGAAGGTGAAACACTCTATAGTTCATTTTTGAAAATTGTTCATAATTGCCATGTAAATTTTTCCTAATCATATCAATAATTATATATTATGAAGCTTTTAACTACTAAGTTATGTAAAATTACGTTTAATGCATATATCAAGATTATAAATAGAAAGTATAGGTTAGTGGTTTAAGAAACATAACTAGCTAGGGTATAGCTCTGTGGTAGAGCATGTGCTTAGCATGTGCCAAGCCTGTATTTGGTCCCCAACATCAAAAAAAACAAAAACAAAAACAAAGAAGCATATCAACTAATCATAGGATTATAAATTTTAATCTAGATACTTAATATAACTAGGTAATTAAATGACACCTTAAACACAAATATTCAGATATTTTAATAGAAAGAGGCAATAAAAACAACTATATATATGTACCTATTTTTTATAAACATAAATATATATGATATTAGAGAGAAAAATTGGTTAGGGAAAATAGCAGTTTTTAATTGTTTTCAATCTTTGTGTATATTTAAACTCATGTCTACTAATTTCTTTATTTTAATTTTAAAAAAGCAAAAATATGGTATACAAAATGTCAATGTGTCCATCTTGGTGAACAGAAGTATATTATGATTAAAAATTTCAATGAAAAAAAATACTTCACACCTCAATAGATTATATAAGTAGACAACCTAGAAGGGGAAACATAAGTGAAAAATTTGGAAATATAAATATCCATATATTTCAGTTTGGTTTTTAATAATTCACTCAGTCATAGGAAATCTTATTTGCATAGATACTACTGACATATAAATGATTATCAGAAACTACTTTGAAAATCTATACTCCAATAAAATAGAAAATCATGAAGACATTGACAAATTTCTAGAGGCATATGACCTACCCAAATTGAATCAGAAGAATATTAAAAATTTAAACAGATAAATTTCAAGCAATGAAATTGAAGATGCTATCAAAAGCCTATTAATTATGAAAAGCCCAGGACCAGATAGATTCTCAGGTGAGTTCTACCAGACCTTTAAAGAACTAATACCAATCCTCCTCACATTATTCCATGAAAATAGAAAAGGAGGGAACCCTTCCAAACTCATTCTATAGAGCTCGTATCACCCTGATACCAAAACCAGACAAAGACACATCAAGGAAAGAAAACTTCAGATCAATATCCTTGATGAACACAGATGCCAAAATTCTTAATATGGCAAATCACATTCAAAATCACATTAGATAGTACACCAAGATAAAGAGGAATCCATTTAGGGGATGCAAGGTTATTTCAACATAGGGAAATCAATAAATTTAATTATCAATAAACTTAAAAGACAAGAATCACATGATTATCTCAACAGATGCAGAAAAAGCATTTGAAAAATTTCAGCATACATTCATGCTCAAAACACTAGAAAGACTAGGAATAGAAAGAACATACCTCAATGTTGTAAAAGCTACATATACTAAACCCAAGACCAATATCATTCTAAATGGAGAAAAGTTGAAAGCATTCCCTCTCAAAACTGGAACAAGATAGGGATGCCATCTTTTACCACTCCAATTCAGCCTAGTCCTTGGAACCCTAGCCAGAGCAATTAGACAAAAGGAAGAAATTAAGGGATATAAATAGGAAAAGACGAGTTCACACTATCCCTATTTGCTGATAACATGGTTCAAATATATTTAAAAGATCCAAAAAACTCTACCAGAAAGCTCATAAATGAATTCACCAATGTAGCAGGATGTAAAATTAACACCCATAAATCAACTGAATGACGAATCAGCTGAAAGCAAAATCAGGAAAACTATCCTAAATATCCTAATCACAATAGCCCACAAACAAACAAACAAACTTGAGAATAAATCTAAAAAAGAGGTGAAATAACTCTACAACGAAAACTACAGAATACTAAAGAAGAAAACTGAAGAAGACCTTAGAAGATGGAATGATCTCCCATGCTCTTGGATAGGCAAAATTAATATTGTCAAAATGGCCAGACTACGCAAAGTGCTATACAGATTCAATATGATTTCAATTAAAATCCCAATGTCCTTCCTTATAGAAATAGAAAAAGCAGTCATAAAATTCATTTGGAAAAATAAGAGATCCAGAAGAGCCAAAACAATCCTCAGTGAGAAAAGTGAATTAGGAGACATCACAATACCAGGTCCTAAATTATACTACAGAGCTATAATAACAAAATGGCATGGTACTGGCACAAAAACAGACATGAAGACCAATGGAACATAATAGAAGGCACAGAGACATATCCATAAATATTGTTATCTCATATTAGACAAAGGCACCACAAACATATGTTAGAGAAAAGATAGCCTCTTCAACAAATGGTGCTGGGAAAACACCATATGTAGTAAAATGAAAATGAATTCCTATCACTCTGGACAAACACTCAATTCAAAGTGGATCAAAGACTTAGGCATTAGAACAGAGACCCTGTGTATAATAGAAGAAAAAGTAGGCCCAAATCTTCATCATGTCGGCTTTGGACATGACTTCCTTAACAAGACTCCTAAAGTGCAAGATGTAAAATCAACAATCAGTAAATGTGACAAATTCAAACTAAAAAGCTTCTTCTCAGCAAATAAAACAATAACATGCAGAGAGAGCTTACAGAATGGGAGTAAATCTTTATCACTTGCACATCATAGAGAGCACTAATCTCCAGGATATATAAGAACTTAAAAAACTTGACACACACACACACACAAATAAATAAAAAAAAATAATAACCCAATCAGTAAATGGGTAAAGGAACTGAACAGATACTTCACAGAAAAAGAAATACAATCAATTAACAAAAATATGAAAAAATTTTCAACATTTTTAACAAGTAGAGAAATGCAAATAAAAAGTAACATTTCATCTCATTCCAGTCAGAATAGCAGTTGTCAAGAATACAAATAACAATAAATGTTGGCGAGGATGTGGGGGAAAAGGTATTCATACGTTGCTGGTGGGACTGCAAATTGGTGCAACCAGTCTGGAAAGCAATATGGAGATTCCCTAGAAAACTTAGAATGGAACCACCATTTGACCCAGTCATCCACTCTTCGATTTATACCCAAGGACTTAAAATCAGCATAAAACAGTGACACGGCCACATCAATGTTTATAGCAGCTCAATTCACAATAGCTAAGCTATGGAACCAACCTAGGTGACCTACGTTTTTTGCTTTTTAATTTGCTCATCTCCTAAATGTACCTGAGGTGATAAAATGAGATCCAACATGGGACAATGCTTTGAAAAATATGACTAGCTAACAATGAAGAGAAGACTGTGGAGGTATAGTGTAGCATGGTGTAGATGGTGTAGCATAGGCTTTGCAAGGGTAGAATCCTTTGGTGGCTAAGAGAAAAGGAGAAAGAGATGAAACTAGGGGTGCCTGAGGTTCAGCACTGGAAATACAGTCTAATTCCCTACAAATGCCAGGTGCCAAAGCAAGCCATCACTTTCTGGGTCTCTGAACATAAAATACAAGAGCCAAGTGTATCATAGTCACAATTCCAATATGGAAACTGAAATCAGAAACTGATAATAGAAATGAAGTATTAAGAACAGAAAGCAAGGCAAGGAAATGCTGAGTAGATGCTTACTTTTAAAATAGAGGCATGGAGTTAGTAAGAATGTTTCATAGAAATGAACACAAGTTCGTGAGGTACAAAGGCAAGGAAAAATATTACAGGTAGAGAGATAATATGAATTAAGGTTAGAGTAAGCAGAAGGTGATATACTTTTTCAAAATATGCAGAGATAATGGGAGTGAATCATACAGATTATCTTAGGTTTTTAGAATCACCAGCCATCTGTCTGAAGAGTACAAGGTACTCCACTGACCACAGAAAGAACTTCAATGCAGTGATGTTGGTGACATTAAAAAACTTCCATCATTAGATTCTTGACTTAAGATACCGAACAAAACATTTGATATGTAATTGCTCTAAAATAAACAGCTATTAACCTGCTATCCAGATTTAGGGCTCAAAAGTATCTTGAGTAAAGGACATCCCAGAGAGCAGTTTGAACCTTGCCCATCCCTTTCTATGAATAGATTATCATCAGATGCTAATGTGTGCTACTATTTGTGTATATATACATGTATACTTCCAATAATCTGAGTAGTCTCGAATTTTAGTACCTGTTTGTAATTTGGCTTTCAAATTAATTCAAAGAGGTACATCAACTCATATTAGGTTACTGGAGAGGAACACTTGAAAATTCAGGGAATTATCCTACATGAATTTATTAATCTGCAAATTACAAATTATTACAGATAAGACTATTTTTTTTAAATAATTCTCCAAACAGACACATTTTATTTCATTTCACAAGGTTTCTTCTGCTGTCTAGTTGACACTTTATTCGTTTTTTTTCTTTTTTGCAATTTAACATGTATGTCTTTTCCTGAGAGTTTAATCCCAATTATACCAACTTCTAATCCCTATCTTAATTCCTAGATTTTATTATCCACTTTTAAAATCATCTTTCCAGGGCTGGAGTTGTGGCTCAGCAGTAGAGCATTCGCCTAGCATGTGTGAGGCCCTGGGTTCGATCCTCAGCACCACATAAAAATATTGTGTCCAACTACAACTAAAAAAAAATATTAAAAAAATCATCTTTCCAGTCTCCAAAATATTTCACTATGAGAAAAAAGGGTTTGAAACTTTTAGTTAAGAAACAAATATTTTTTTGTGGCAGTCCCTGAATAAGACTGTTGTTTTCACCAATGGAGCTAATTGAAGAAATCAGAATACTGTAAATTGATGTCATTTTTTTTTCCTAATGAAATAGAAACTAGTTTTCTGTCTAGTTTTTAAAGTAACAGACTAGATTATGTTTTCCTCTTAAAATAACCTTTTGAAGCAAATACACTTGCAAGTAGGAAGGAATACCTAAATTGTACACTGATCAACTGAGAGATTCTTTGAATTATCAAAGTCCTACAGTTGTCTTGATTCCAGTAATCAATTTAAAATAGTACCACAATGGTATGCTTCTTTACTTTCATAAATGAAAGGAGACATCATTCATGTTAAAGAAAAATAATAAAAAACTTTCATAGGCAATGAAGTAATCTATTATAGTAAGTTCTCAAGATGGGGTGGGGGAATAGAAGTATAGAGAGAAAGAAAGATAAAAAATCTGAAAAATTGCTATCTAGCATCAGGGCCAGATAGTGCTCATCAGAGATTTCAGAGCTATCACAAAACATGCAATTTATCATTAAAAAGATCAGATAATTTTGAAATTTGGATAAGGATGACCCTAACTTATCAATTATGACAAACCCGAATAAAGGATTTGCAGTAGATGTGTAAGCAAGTTTAAAATAACAGAAAAATTAAAATGACAAACCAGCATTTCTCCTTTCTGGTTTATCATACTAAACTATTCCAACTAACACATCAACTATTTAAAAGAGTTTTAAAAAACTGTGAGTATGCATGTACACACACACATAAATTTTTAAGACACATCATTGGACCGCTACCCAAATCCCAAAAGATATAAGGTCTTGTTTGAAAACTCTTAAGATTTGTATAAATCTGGAAACACTTAGTATAAATGAAAACAGAAATATAAAATTGCAGGAGTATCATGGCCATTTATAATCACAGAAGCAATATTAGATGAGACATTTCTTGGAAATAAGAAAAACATGACTTAAAAATAAAAATTAAAAGTGCAGGTTTTCACACAACAGAGTTAAGTGTGCATTCAACGAACAGACTTAACTCTTTGATCTGTCCCTTTTAGATTGTTCTAATGTGGGACTCACACTTCAGGTATGGTTATAAGTAAGGGAGAAAAAGAAAAGCCTCAGTTATTTTTGTGGCTGAGAAGGAGTAATTAGTGGGGCCAATTTAGGGTGTCCTGAATGAGATATACTTTCATTTTGGGCTTGTTCATATACTACAGAGAAATCATGGCTGGATATTGAGCTGGAAGTTTATATGACAGTTTATACAGTTCAGAAAGATTTATTCAGCTTGGCATCCAGGTAGATGCCAAGGAATATGTTCTATTAACTAGTCTCCTAAAGGCCTGCCCTACTTCTATATCCATTCCCATATTAGGACTGATACAAAGGCAGTTTATACTCAGCAAATCTGACTCACTCACCTAAAAACTCCTTATTATGCAGAGGAAAACCCTGTTCTACAGTATGGCCAAGGTGCTATGTAATAACAGCCCTTACTCTATTCTCCAGCCTTGTCTCTAACTCCATAGGTTTATTTAGGCACTGGTAAAATGCAGGTGTAGGATATCCCCCAACTTTTTCTCATACAGCTTCCTCTGTCAGGAAGGGCTACTTCTTTTGGCCACCTGGCAAAGGCTTCTACCTATGCATCATCTCTTCATGAAGTCTACCCTAATCCCCCAGATAGATTAATAACAGGAAGGAAAATCAAGATAAGTTAATCTTGCTGCTTCAGTGTGACTTTTTTATCGCATTTCTGCATTATTTTTCTATACTAGAAAAGTGGTTCCTTCAAGATAAGAATTTTGTCTTCCTGTTTTTTTGTGCCTTCAGTGCCAAACACATAATTAGTGCTTTTTAAATGCTTGCTGAAACTCAAATTCCAGAATATCAAAGATGTCCTTTTTGTCTTAGGGATAATTGTTTATGAGCTCTCTTATTTTTTACTGGTGAGATTCTATTTACTGCTTTTGGAGACTACTTTGCCTAATAGAGAATAAAGACCTAAGTCTATTAGAAATCTGAAATCAGGTAAGTAAGGGCAGAGAACACTAGATAATTTCTTATAAGTTCATTATCAAACATAATAGTTTGTTCTGGGCTGGGGTTGTGGCTAAATGGTAGAATGCTTGCCTATCATGTGTGAGGCACTGGGTTATATAAACAAATAAATAAATAAATAAAGGTCCATCAATAACAATAAAAGTTAAAAAAAACCCCAACAACATAGTATTTTGTTCGATTTTATCTTCTACTACATCTCCATGGAGCCCGCAGCTTTTAGAAGAGATTCTGAAATGTCCCCGGATGGCAACTTGCTCTTTTTTTGCAAGAACACCAGGTGCCAACAGAACCAGGAAAAGGTAAGGAAGGAGTCTCCTCTAGAGCCTTTGGACAGAATATGACCCTGCTTACATCTTGATTTTGTATTTCTGGCCTTAAGACCTGACAGAATAAATTTCCTATATTCTAAGATGCATTTGTGGTAATTTGTTATAAGCAAACATAGGAAACAAATACAGTATGTACAACTGAACTATTAATACGAAAATGTGTCTCTCTACAAGCAGTTAACTGATTTTTCCAGGTAAATATTAACTACATAGTTTACAAAAAAATATGTAGGTACTGCAGCCTTCAGTTCAGGAATGGCTATACATAAAAGGTGACATTTATGTTAAGATATGAAGTATGACTTTACCCAAAAGAGATATATATTTAAAATGATAGCCACAATATTTATGAAGTATAAATTATGAAGAACATAAATTTTACAAATCATATACAGCACATAAACATATGAAAATGTGTTTGGATTTCCACAAGTCTGAATGAATCTCATAGCAGGATTCAAGATCTGCTAATATTGATAAAGTTATAATTATTCTTGATATCTATAAATAAGATGTATTCAGAATCTGATTCATTCATTTATTGCCACAAACTGTAGTGCAAACACATTTTCAGGCAAAGGTGATAAGACAAAAGTGAGCAATCCAGCTGTCTCATTTATAAGCCTTGCTTAAATCAGTCTACTAGGAAACCACTTTTAATGTAAGTAAGAATCCTGAAGAAATGGAAATTTTCCAGTTGGATCTGAATACTGCCAACTAGAAGTGAATAACAATAGGTTCCATGAATCATTATGAAGCTGTTTTAAACAACCTTTCACTAAAATATTCCTCTATATCACACTAGCTGTGGATTTCACATCAAAGTGAATTCATCATTTAATTAATAAACAATAATAGAGAAACTGACATCTCTGACATTGGTGACATATACAAACAAAAGAAAATTGCAACTAACCTACATTCTTGAAGTCAATGAAAGCTGATAGAAGAATGCAAATTAAAATTTTATCATGCTAAATAATGTATTAAATAGCTACGGTTACCTGACTTAAAAAGTACAGGCTTGAATACTATGGAACTATGGTCAAAAACTGCTTACTTAGAAAACTCCGTTTTTATCATATAATAGTCAAATTCTAATTTAAATGTACTAAGGAAGTAACATTAAAATAAAGAAACAGGGCTGAGGGTATAACTCAAGTGATAGAGCACATGCTTATTAGCTTCCTAGGTTCAATTCCTAGCATAAGAAAAAGGGGGGGCAGGGAGAGACAAAAAGAAAAGAAAAATGGACACTGATTTGAAGAGCAAATGTTCTTATGTTATGCTAAAGTGGTCAGCTTTGTTTATACAAATATTTATTACAATAATATCTTGGGTATTTTCAAACAATTCTGGCATCCTGGATATAATGGGAAAAGATACTCTTTAAAGGATGTTGCATCTGTTAGAGGCAGAAAAAAATACTATTTCCTTTGTGTTCACCTTGTGTTTAGTCTCCTACATTTATTTTCTTCCCATCAAAGGCATGAGGTAAAACAGGAAAGCTGTAAAGGTAAGCAACAATAGTTATTATAGAAACAGGGTGAATGATCTTTTCTTGGAGATATTTATAGATGGGTAACTGTTTAGGATGTCTAAATTCTTAATAAGAAGGAGAAGATCCTGTTTAACATTTCCCAAATTAAATTCCATGGAACACTAGCAATCTTTAGAAATGTTAATAGGCTTTAAGGAAAAGGTAGTGATAGTCAAATATTTGGGAAACTCACAGAATATTTCTCTTTTGACAGTCACAAAAATTAGAATAAATTCCTAAAGTAAGAAAGCTCTTACTGTATTTGCAAACTGTTTGATCAAGAAATTCTCCTCATGTAAAATTGTTTAATATTTTTCTGCCTGATAGCTCTATGTATTCCTGGAATACTGTCCCTAAAAACATAAATAACATACTAAAATTATGTTAACCCTACCTACTTCAATCACATGGTGAACAAAAAAACCATAATCTTCTGTGAAAACATCTTAAAAGCATGACAGCAAAGAAATGCATTTCCTTTCGGTCCATTACTTGAAGGTTTTAGCTTAATTCACTGAGGCTGTAAGAACATGTCAATTTGCATGGTTGGATATACTTTGGCTTTCATGTAAAATACGTGTGAGGCACTGGGTTTGATCCTCAGCACCACATAAAAATAAAGAAAGATATTCTATCAACAACTGAAAAAATAAAAAGAGAGAGAGAGAATCTTTATATGAAATCAGCTCTGTCCCAACACATTTTTCTAATCTCAGGAACTTCCTTATAGGACTGAGTTAGTTATCTATCACCTGACTTTATTAACAAGGTCATAGCCCTCTCCTTTTGGATGTGACAATGAAGAGTTAACCCCAATTGCTTTAGAAAGCCTTCCTAATGACTAAGGTTATCCATAATTCCTAGTTTAAAAATTCTACACAGTGAGTTCTAGGTTGGCAAGATGGCAGAATAAGAAGAGGTCTTCTGCAAATATTAAACCCTCCCCATAGCAAAAACAATTTCACAGACATCTATGAATAAAAGAGCCTTGAGGAGAGTGCTGGGATTCAGGTAGGAATCCCCTTTGGAGGGTCATTTTGAGAAAACAGATCTGCTGCCACATGGCTGACTCATGAACTGTGGTCTTGGCTCCAGACCTGGAAATGGCTCCATCCCCTGTGGACTTGGCTATAGCCCCAGCTGGCTTTGGACTCTACTAAAATCATCTACACCAAGGGACTCAAGAAGAGTCATACACACTAGTGATTAGGGAGACAGGCTTGCCCATTTTGGTGTTAGCTGGGGACCTTGAAAAAGCCCTCTGATGTGGTTCTAGCCCCTCTTGGCTATGATCCTAGATTAGTCTTGCTTGAACAAGGATGCAGAGGGAGACACATCCATCTGAATCCCATAGGCAGTCTTGCCAAACCTCAGACCGACATAATATTTTGAAATGGTTCTGAATCTGGGACTTAACCCCACTCAGCTGGAGACTCAGAATAGTGCTGCCCAGCCACAGACTAGCTGGGAGTCATGCTTGTGCATGTTCCTATGGCAAATTTGGTGAACTCAGTTCCACAGCAACAACTAGAAGAACAATAGAAAAGGATTAACTAGGAATTGCTTTTGGGGGGCAAAAGAGAACACCAAATTGACCAATTGACCAACTTTTAGCTAGGCCATGTCAAAAAAAAAGAGTAAAGTCTCAAATACATAAAATTAGAAATGAACATTAGAACTAATAACACAGAAATATAAAGGATTATAAGAGACACCTGTGAACAACTATATGCCAGCAAACTGGAAACTCTAGAAGAAATGGATAAAATTCTAGACATACGTAACCTACCCAATGTGAATTACAAAGATAATTGGAATAGACCAATAGTACATGAGGAAATTGAATTAGTAATAAAAAATTTTCTATCAAAGAAAAGCCCAAAACTCCTGATTCCACTGCTGCATCTGGCCAATATTTAAAGAAGAACTAATAATAACATTTTTCAAACTCTTCTAAAAAAACTGAAGAGAAGGGAACACTTCCAAATTCACATTATGAAACCTGCATTATTCTGATACCAAAACTAAATAATGACACTATAAGAAAAGAAAATTAAAGGCCAATATTCCTGATAAACACAGATGCAAAAATCCTCAACAAAATATTGTAAGCAAAATTCAACAGCACATTAAAAAAATCATTTATCTTGACCAACTGCAATTTATCTCACAGATACAAGAATGGTTCAACTCATGTGATTCTATAAATGTGACATATCACATTAACAGAATGAAGGATAAAACCCATATGATCATCCTAACAAATGCAGAAAAAGCATTTGACAAAATTGAGCATCCTTTTTATGATAAAAATCTCAACAAATTACACATAGAAAGAATGTTAGAAACACAGTAACATGCTATATATGACAATGGTGAAAAGTTACTCAATGGTGAAAAGTTGAAAGCTTTTTCTCTAAATCAGGCACAAGACAAGGATGCCCATTCTAGACATCATTGTTCAACATAGTACTGGAAGTTCTAGTAGGGCATATGTGCAAGAAACAGAAAAAAAATTCATCCAGACTGAAAAGGAAGACTTTTTGCAGATAACATGATGTGTATATATATAGAAAACCCCTAAAGATTCTGGGTTTGGTGGCGCACGCCTGTAATCCTAACTGCTCCAGAGGCTGAGAGACGAGGATTGCGTGTTCAAAGCCAGCCTCAGCAAAAGCAAGGCACTAAGCAACCCAGTGAGACCCTGTCTCTAAATAAAAAAAATACAAAATAGGGTTGGAGATGTGGCTCAGTGGTCGAGTGCCCCTGAGTTCAATCCCCAGTACCCAAATAAAAACAAAACAAAACAAACCCTTAAGGATGCCATCAAATTAACAACAACTGTCAGAACTGATAAATGAATTTCGTAAATTAGCAGAATACAAATTCAATGCAAGAAAATCTTATCATTTATACATATAGAATTTACTGTCTGAAAAACAACCTCATTTAAAATAGTACAAAAAAGGCTTAAGAATAAATCTGACCAAAGAGAAAGAACATCATTTGTAAACTGAAAACTATAAAACACTAATGAAAGAAACTAAAGACACATATAAATGGAAATATTTTCCATATCCATGAATTGGAGTAATTAAGACTGTTAACATGTCCATACTACAGAAAGTGATCTACAGAGTCAATGTAATCTATATCAAAATTCCAAAGCTATTGTTCACAGAAATAGAAAAAAAACAATACTTTTTTCTATGTGTAATTAGTTACACATGGTAGTGGGATGCATTTTGACACATCATACATAAAATGGAGTATAACTTCTTAATCTTCTGGTTGTACATGATGTAGAATTACACAAGTCATGTAATCATATTAGCACATAGGGTAATAATGTACAATTCATTCTACTATCCTTCCTACCCCCTTACCCCCTCCTTTCCCTTCATTCCCTGCTGCCTAATCCAAAGTATATATTTTTCCCTAGGTCCCCCACCTGGCTACCACCACTTATTGTGAATTAGCATCTGCATGTCAGAGAAAACATTTGGCCTTTGTTTTTTTGGGAATGGCTTATTTCACTTAGCATGATATTTTCCAGCTCCATCCATTTACCTGAAAATGCCATAATTTCATTCTTCCTTAAGGCTGAATAATATTCCACTGTGTATATGTACCACATTTTCTTTATCCATTCATCTGTTAAAGGTCATCTAGATTGGTTCCATAATTTGGCTATTGTGAATTAAGCTGCTATAAACACTGATGTGGCTGTGTCACTGTAGTATGCTGATTTTAAGTCCTTTGGGTATAAATGGAGGAGTGAGTGGGATAGCTGAGTAAAATGGCAGGTCCATTTCAAGTTTTCTGAGGAATCTCCATACTACTTTCCAGAGTTGTTCCACCAATCTGTAGTCCCACTAACTACGTATGAGTGTACCTTTTCCCCCACATCTTCGCCAACACTTGTTATTTGAATTCTTGATAACTGCCATTCTGACTGGAAGTATTAGTTTGGATTTGCATTGGAGATGTTGAACCTTTTTTCATATACTTGTTGACCATTCATATTTCTTCTTCTGTGAAGTATCTGTTCAGTTCCTTCGCCCATTTATTTTTTTTTTTTTTTTTTTTTTTTGTGTGTGTGTGTGTGTGTGTGTGTGTGTTTTCTGAGTTTTTTATATATCCTGGAGACTAATGCTCTATCCTAGATAGAGCATATTTTCTTAATCCATTCATTCATTGATGTGCATTTTTGGGTTAATTCCATATCTTAACTATTGTGAATAACACTGCTGAGAACATAAGAGTACAGGTATCTCTTTTACCCACTGGTATTTATTTACCCTGATATTATACCCAGAAGTAAAACTATTATTCACATGGTAGTTCTATTTTTAATTTTTTGAGGATCCTCCACCTATTTTCCATAATGACTGTGCCAATTTACATTACTAAGGGCTCCCTTTTCTCCACATTCTTTCCAACACTTCTTATCTTTTGTCTTTTTGATAATAGCCACCCTAACAGACATAACAGGATATTTCTTTGTGCTTTTAACTTGCATTTCCCTGATGATAAGTGATACTTACCTCATTTTTCCATACAGTTTTTGACTTTTAACTTTTGTTGCTTTAAAACACCTTTTCCTAGACCAGTATCAAGAAACGTTCTATAAAAAAAAGATGATGCTTTTATCCTTTATCCTTTTTATTTCCACCCCCCCACCCCCACCCCTGCTCAAGGATTTATATTTTCAGGTCTTGTGTTTAAGTCCTTCATCCATTTTGGGTTGATGGTTGATGTTTTTATATGGATAAGTGTCAAATCTCTGTTTTTTGTTTTTTTTTTTGCATGTACCAGTTTTTTCAGGACCATTTATTGAAGAGACTGTCTTTCCCCATTGTGTTTTCTTCGTACTTTTGTCAAAGATCAGTTTGTTATCAGAGTCCTAGGCCAGAGGCTCAACCCTGGGGATCCCAACAAATCAGGCCTAACCACTTGCTCCAAAACCAGTGGAAAAAGTAACGGTGAGAAGCAGGAAAGGAACTTTAACCAGTATACTTATACTAGGAAGACTAAGTGTACCAGAATTTCTTGCCCTGCCTTCAGGGATAGTAATGTGAGCCCCCAGATTACATAGACGAGAGAACCAGAAGTATTCACAGTCAAGAAGTCTTGGCAAAACTGTGGCTTGGCTGATCATTATCTTGGGACAGACAGGTTGTTGCCTGATGAAGAGTTTTGCTCATCACAGATGTTTATCTATCAGACTTGTTCTTGGAATCCAAGGTGGGAGGCTCAGAGCAGAAGAGACAGATGCAGAAATGGAGACAGAGATGCCAAGTGTTCTACATTTGTAGTCACAAGTGAAGAGTAAGTGTTTTTAGCAAAAGCAGCCTCTAGGTTCTTGTTACAAGTTGATTATAAATGAGTAGATTTATGTATGGATCCTCCATTCATTACATTGATCTGTATGTCTGTTTTTTTTTTCCCCGCAGTGGAATGCTGTTTTGATTACTAGAACTTTTTTTAAATTTTTTTCTTTTAAATTTTTTTTTCAGTTGTCAATAGACCTTTATTTTATTTATTTATATGCGGTGCTTAGAATTGCCTAGCCTCACACATGCTAGGCAAGCGCTCTACTACTGAGCCACAACCCCAGCCCTGATTACTAGAACTTTGAGTGTATTTTAAGGTTATATACCTCCTCATTGTTCTTTTTGCTCAACATTGCTTTGGTTATTCTGTTTTTATGGTTCTGTGTGAATTCTGAATTGTGATTTTTCATTTGTAGCAATATGATGAACCTGGAGGACCTTATACCAAGTGAAATAAGGCAGGCATAGAAAAATTAATACTGCATGATCTCATTTGTATGAAACCTGAAAAAGTCAAACTCTGGAAACAGGGTGGTTACCAAATGCTGGGGGCCAGAGGATAGGGGGTGTGTAGATGTTGGTCAAAGGATACAAAATTTTAGACAGGATGAATGAGTTTATATCTACTGTAGAATGCTGGCACTATAATTAATAAAAAATATATCATTATTATATTAAATGGCTAAGAGAATAGATTTTAAATGTTGTCACCATAAAATAAGAGTCTGTGAGATAATGGATATCGAATTAGCCTGGTTTAGCCATTCCAAAGTGTACATCAAAACATCATGTTAAACATGATGAATGAATATAATTTTTGTTGATTAAAAAAAATCTAAAAAACAAAACAAAGGGCATACTATTAAAGTTTAGTGTGAGTCTTCATTATGACTTGTAACAGCTAGTATTCATGATTGCTAATGAAACTTTCCCTTTCCAAATTCGTGTACATAATTTAGCTTTGATATTGTCATTTCCCTTCCCACAAACCTTTACTTATTTTACCTCATAGTTGTTGCAGATTTTTATGTCCTTTTTTTTTTTTTTTTTTTTTTTACAAATTGTGTTAGTATTACTTAAAAAGAATTTAGTACTAAACTGTCTTTGAGCAAGATTAGGATGCACGAAATACTCATAAATATTCGTCAAAATAGAACAGTCTTAAGTCAATGAACATCACTTGTGATGGTTTAGTGAATATTTTTCTAGTCTGGAAAAAAAGTTAACACATTAGTTGTTACTGATTTGTGCATTATAGTTAGAAATATTACATTTGAGAAAATTTACTACTGTGTTGCGAAGTATGGACTTAGAAAATTCAATTTTCTGCATCTGAAGATTCTGTACCACTTATCATTGGTTTTGTTATCAGATGTGCTATCTTCAGTGCCAGTCATATAAGATGTGTTTATTGTTAGTACTACAGCGCTCTGAACAAATTATGTGAGTTGGCTTTTGGAAATTCACTGACTATACCTGTGCGCTGAGAATTCTAGGTTCCCAGCTCCTGGAGTGTGAGAAGACAAATACCCATCTACATGCTACTGATCAATATACTGCTTCTGTTTACCTTTTAAGCGATATGAGGAACAGTGTTATACCATGTGAAGATTAGGCGATGAAAGGTTATAAAACAACTTTTGGACTGAGAAAGCAGGGTGAATCAATTATGCAATGAATTATAGTAAGCTTCATAGCCTGCAGAAATCAAGTTCCAACATATAAACTATATGACTTAGCTTCAATTTTCATTTCTATACTTTTCCAGTGCCCCCACTTATATATAATCTATATATCATTTTCTCTAGGTAGAATAAATAGACTTGATACTTGATAGAAAAATGAAGGACATATACAGCATTACCTCGATTTGCCTAGGTCTATAATGCTTTTTCATTGTTTATACAAAGCCCAGTACCAATGGGTAATAATCTCTTCCTGGTTCAACTCTATATAACTCTGACATTCCTTAGCATCTTCTACTCTGTAATACAGTTACTTCTGTACCTCTCATGGTTTTTAGGCCATAAGATCTGTGATGGCAAGACCAAAACTATTTTTATCCTTTTATTCTATAGCATCAAGAATACATAAGCTTGCACATAGTGGATAAAAAGGTCTGATTGCATTAAGTCTCAGTTCTATCAACAGTTCTCAGATCTGCACTGTTTATAAAAATTGGAAAGGAGTGGGATGGGGTGAGATGGGATGCATCCTCATGATTTTGGAGTGATGGGCCCTAGGTCATAAACTGGTAGTGGTTCTCAGCTAATTTTCTAACTTGGTATACCTGATTAATGACCACACATGTGCAACTAATTCTCAAAGAAATAACCTAGACTTGTTTTTTCCTTTTTATAGACCTTTGGGTATGTATAATGTGGGCTTCCTAACTATAAATTCAATTTTTCTTTCTTTTATTGATACCGGGAAGATGCAGTTGAAAGGGTGTTAGTACAATCTAATTCTCTTATTTACAATTCAGGAAATCTTAACCAGAAGTACAAAGGACTTATCTAAAATTAGTCAGTTAGAAGCAGAAATTGTATTAAAATCCAGACCTTCTTATTCCTTGTCCACTAAACCATATTTTCTATGATTACTGTTGCTAAAAACTCTCTGTCCCAGTTGGCTATTAGCATTATTTTCTTTTTTAAAAAATATTTAATTGATTTTATTTTTTAAATACATGACAGTGGAATGCATTGCAATTCTTATTACACATATAGAGCACAATTTTTCATATCTCTGTTTGTATATAAAGTATATTCACACCAATTCATGTCTTCATACATGTACTTTGGATAATGATGTCTATGTCATCTCACCATCATTGCTAACTCCCTGCCCCCTCCCTTCCCCTCTGCCCTATCTAGAGTTCATCTATTCTTCCCACGCTCCCCCTCCCTATCCCATTATGGGTCAGTCATCTTATATCAGAGAAAACATTTGGCATTTGTTTTTTGGGGATTGGCTAACTTCACTTAGCATTATTTTCTCCAACGCTATCCATTTACCTCCATTTACATCCATTACTTTCTACTATGAGTGGGCGAAGACTTACAAAGCTTTCAAAAGTTATTCATAAACCAGTTTGTAAGAAATTCTAATGGAGCTTTCCAACTCTCTCACCTTTTCCTTTCTCTTTCCCACTCCATTTGAGGAAATTAGTTGTGCTTTAGCAAAGATAGCTTGATTTATATTATGTTACAGTTCAACAACAGTTTCTGCTAATAATTGCTTTATAATGGTAATTACGATTAGCTGTGTACAAGATATTTTCTTTTCTAATTGGCTATTACTGGTGAATAGCAGGTTGTTACACAACTGAAGGCTATGTTAAATAACCACAATTACAATTCTGAGGTCTGTAATGGTAAACGAGCAAATATAAGTATTTGGATAAAAACACTATTATTATTTTTTTCTTTTTTTAAGGGCAGGTTCTCTGTCATTAATTGCAGGGAGGGGAAGGTTCATGTTTCAGTTAAGAAAAAACAGGAAATAAGAGCAGTGTTAGAGAAACCAGGAGATAGAATGTGAATTTCATTTTTTAAAAAATAAGCACATTTAAAATCCTTGGTATGCTAAGGTCCTCAGATAATACATGCATATGGAAGATTCTAATGGATCTACTTCTTTCAAGTATGATAAGGAAACATGACTCTCTCCAATTAACTCTGGTAAGACAGGAATACCGAGCCTTGTCAACTACATTGAAATGTCCCCGTTGATAAAGCCAGGATTATTTTTCATTTGTGTCCCTTAGAGCACCTCACACAGAGTTGGTCCGTAGGTACCAATCAATACTAAATGCCATCACAATATGACACTGTCCCTGAGGATGAAGTGAAAATGTATATGATAGTCCTTGGCTTTAAGGGGTTTGCATATATAACCAGGGACTTGTCTTGAATCTAGCTCTAATGTATTTTTTTTCTGTCTTTTGAGATGGAGTCTCGGAGTCTCAAAAGTCTCACTATGTTACTCATTAACTCTCAATTCTTCTGCCTCGGTCTCCCAAATACTTTTTATGTTCTTTGATTAGTCTATATCATTTTAAAATTATAGCCAGACTTTGGTAGTAGTAGCAACAGGAGCAGCTATGATAATAGTCAGATCATATGATTTGCTCAAGGTAACAGAGCTTTTAATTGATAGTCCCTTTTGATTCCAGTTTGTCTCATTTCAAAGCCTGTGCTTCTACCCACTATTGCCTCTTGTAATAGATCTTCATCAGCAGCATTATTCATCCCTATTTTTCATCACATCAAGAATGCTGTCACTTACACCATCTGTTATGGTTTGGATCTGAAATAATCCCCAAAGGATCATATGTTGAAGGCTTGGTCCCCACTTCAGCAATGTTCAGAGGTTAGACTCTTAGGAAATGATAAGAATAGAGCTTTCAAAGCCTATCAGTGGATTTCCACTGATGAATTCATAATCTGAATGTGCTATCGGGAGATGGACTATTGGAAGATGGTGGAAACTGTAAAAGTTGAACCTAATTGAAGGGAAAGTTCTTTGGGGGCATGGCCCTGGGGATTGTATCTTGTTTCTGGCTTCTCTCTCTCTCTCTCTCTCTCTCTCTCTCTCTCTCCCCCTCTCCCTCTCACCCTCCCCCTCTCCCTCTCCCTCTCTCTCTCCCTTTTTTTCCTGGCTGCTATGGATGTCAGCACCTTTCTTTCCTCTTCCACCATGTTTCCACCTCACCATAGGTCTGAAAGCAATGAAGTCAGCTGACTATGGACTGAAACCTCTGAAACCATGAGCCAAAATAAACTTGTGTCCTTTAAGTTGATTTTTATCAGATACTTTGTCATATCAACAAAAAGCTGACTAACACATCACCTTACTCAACTGTCTAATGATACCAGTACTATTTTCCTGATGATATTAAGGCTCAGAGAGGTTACATAATTTTTCTCAAGTTTACACTAATACAAATAGAAAATCAGGGTTTGGGATTCAAGTCTTCTGACTCCTATTCCAGTTTTTCTTTCCATATGTTTTATTTAGTTAATATATTTATTATTTAAAATACACTACATGCAGAGAAAGCCTCACAGAATCCTACTTGGTATTACTTAAAATATTCTATCACTTTTCAATTGTTGATTCCCCCTTCTCCCATTAAATCCTACTTAGCTTTAGAAAACTTTTCTTGGTTTCTAGGGCTAAGAACAACAATACAACCCCAGCTGACTCTCTCACAAATGAATGCTCTTGGTCACAATGAATACTAAGTTGAGATGTAAACAGAAACAGAAGACACATCACTCATATCCATCACAACTTTTGAAAAAAGCTCCCCTGCTCATCTTTGGATCAAGTAGGTCAGTAGAACACACTTGTTTCAGCTAAAGGTGGCAAGTCTTTAAGGTATTGTCAGTGAAATGGCAATTCAATCAGTCCGATATATTAATCAGTAAGTCATAGCAACATGTACCCTAATTCTGTGTCAAAACTTCTAAGAAAAGCTAATAAGAGTACTTAAAGATTCAGCTGTTGGTGATGACAGTTAATGTACATTGCCTGATTCTACATACCATAATTTATGTTTAGAAGAAAGTATTATCTCTATTACATGAACCTGATAAACATCACCAATCCAGTTTTTTTCAAGATGAAAGTATATGCACATGTGTTGTGAAGGGCAATGCTGTTTGATTGTATGAACAATAGGTCTGTATCAACATAATGAGAAGTATATGTAAATTCATTATCTGATAAAAGTACCCACACATGCTTCAAATGAAATCTGATCATGAAGTGCAAAAGGTATATCAAAATCATCATTTATATCACCTCTGACATACATGCCAAAGATGTGCATATACTTATAACTGAAACAATAGTCACAATTTATTGAAGACCAAGCTACTATATCTACTATGTTCCTGAGTCATTTCAGCACACAGATATGATATTACTCTTATTATAGAAGAGAAATTAAGGTTCAGATGTTAGCTGACCTGTGACTGGTAAGTAACTAGGATTTCATCACAGATTGGCCTTTGAATTTTTTCACTGTATCATACTGCCTTGTGATAGTAACATTAGCTTTAAAACACATTTATGTTCAAGAAAGTCTATTTCAGTCTTCATTGAATGGAAGTTAGTTACTATTACAAATCATTATACTAGTTCATAGGATAAAAGTTCTCTCTCAGTATGTGATCTTGTACAAGTCACTCTTTGAATCAGTTTTCTCATTTATAAATAAAAGGGGATAATAATACCTCAGGGGTGGAAGCATTTGAAACAGTACCTGGTAGAGCTTGTACTTAACAGATGTTAGCTATCATCATCAGCATCATTATTATAAGATCCCTTTTTATAATGGCTCCTCGCTTAGTATCCTATACAAGATGGGTCCTGTACATTTATTATAGGAAAGTCAAAGAATGTTTTGTATTAAGTTCCCTTTCAAATTTATACCAAACAAGACTTAGAAGACTAGGTTTCTGCATTTCTCTTTCTTCTGTTACATTCTTTGGTTTATTAATTGCAAGGCCATCCCAGTATACAAGGTTACCCTCCTGAAGACTCAGTGAATGTGTGGGAGTGGGAAGGTGGCAGCACTATGTAGGGGTGACGAATGATAAAGAAGATAATATAAAGGGCTTTCAGAACACATAGTTGGAATACCAGTACACAGCACTAAAAGATCCTCTGACAGCCCCCAAATTCCAAGAGAGCATTGGCAGCATAAGCAGTTATCACCAGCACATTCCTAAGTTTCCCCTGGGTTACACAATTTAGATTGTTCCGTAAGTGAATAGAGCATCAGAGAGCAGGCAGTTTTATAGTTCAATTGGGCATATCTTTATGAAGAAAGCAACAAATGTTTAATGAGGTCCAGCTTTATTATAGCAAATATGCTGGACTTTACTAAATACATAACTCAATAAAATAATCACAGTAATTCTGCAAGGTAGAACATGTAGTACACAATATATACTATATATTTTCATTAATGTGATGGCATATACAATAAGCCTATGTTAAGCAGCTATTAGATATCAGAATTGAAATTTATATGTTTTCCAAAATAGGATCTAGTCTGGTTTCCATTGTCATGCCAAATATATGAGAATGGACAATGATGATAAATGGAAATAGGATGAGAACCTGTAGAAACTGGGTAACAGCTATACAGATGATGGAAGACAGATTTCAAGGTTTCATGTGATGAGTCATTTGTTTATGGGTTTCAGGTTATAAAGTCCAGACCTAAAGCATCCTTTAAAAATGCAATCATTATATAAACAACACTAAAACTTTACTTTTAAAAAACAATGAAGAACTATACGCAAATGCTAACTATGATTAGTTATGACAGAAAATTGTTTTCCTGATATACTTTGTACTTCTAATTGGTATTCATGTTTCACAAGCATAAAATATCTACTAGTTTTTATTTTAATTCCTCTGCTTAAAATAGCTGCCATTCTAAATACTTTAAATAAATTTCAAACAGATTATAAACATTAAGCTGTTATGGAATGTTTATTACATGAACCTATGATAAACACTGGATAAATAAAAGTAGAATAAGACAACTCTTGTCTTCAAGAAGTTCACAGTCCAGTGCAATAGGAAAAAGTTGTCAACAAATAACTATTTTGATATGGTAAATAGATAATAGACATATGGGAAAGGAAGCAGGTGACTGAAGGTGAGGCTAGAAAAGTAGATGAAATGTCACATGGAGAATATGGAGTTAGTTATAAATGTTGCTGAGTTAATGAAGGTTTCAAGACTCATGAATATACTTGTTTTAGAATACAGATTAAGGGAGATAAAATTAAGACTTAGATCAAGGGGAAGGTTTTTCAACTGTCCAGACTAGAATACTGTTCTGATCAAACATTTATTAAACATTGACAATGTGCCAAGAACAGGATTGGGCAAACCAAAACAAGGTTTGGTTCTCAAAAGCATAATCCTAGAGGTGGGGGGACACAGGTTAAGTTAGCTGTGATGGTAAGGGTGAGAAACAAAATAGTGCTTGTAGAAATGAAGCAAAGGGATAGATTCAAAATATAGTTCAAGTACAGAAAAGTAGGACCTGGTAACTAACAGAATTCAGAATCTGAGGGCAAGACAGAAATCAAAGATGTTTTTAGCTCAGATTTGACTCTAAGTGCTACACTCCCCCACTTCTTCCAGAGACATCACAAATGAGATATTAAAGCCTCCAAAAGACAAACACTATAAATCCAAATATTATCATAACCATTATCGGGCATATATTTGGAGAGAGGAAAGATTTTTGTCAGAATATTGCAAATAGAGGTACTAGTTAACAATTTCAGAAGAAATCATCCCAGTCCATAAAATACTCCTAAAACTATTGTCAATATTAAGCCATAGATGTATTCTTATTGACTTCTTACTAGAAACAGCAAAAGAACAAATATCAGCAATGTACACCCAAGTGTGAGAGATGTTTTACCTATTTATTATTATTATTTTTTTGTTTTGTGGTGCTAGGGATTGAACCCAGGGCCTTGTACATGCTAGGCAAGTCCCCAGCTAAGTTCCCAGCATCAATTTATTATCTGAAAATTTGGGGAACAATATGAAATCCGAATTCTGTTCAAATGTATGGAAAGCATTGTTGTAAAAGACTTGGTCTGAGATCCAATCAATTTAGGGCCCTTCCTGGAGACAGACGGAGCTGTAGGAAGCCAGGCAACAAAATGGTCTCAGTGAAGTTACCAGGTGTATCTGTCTACACATCACTCTGCGACTCATTCTAGAAGAATTTTGTAGAACTGCAAGGATTTCTATTAAAAAGTTCTTATGTCCCTCTATCCCAGGATATCAAACATAAAGATTGAGATTTTAATTAGAGCTAGAGGGAAACCTCTTAAAGGTGGCAGTTTTTAAGAAATTAAAAAGATATACGATTTTACAGAGAAAGATATACTTGATAACCTAAGTGGCTGACTAACCAAAATAATAAATATACTTCTAATATAATTACTTCACTTAAAATTTGCATCACACTTTGCTGGCTTTGAAAAGAATTTTGATAAAGTCACAGAATGACACATACATTATTAAGGGGAAAGCTTAATAAAAACTTTACCTTATAAGAATGACATAGAAACCAACCAATAAGCTCTCCTATTGACTGCTACAAGTCAATGAGAAGACTGGGCAGTTCTGAACCAGGGTAAGGAATTCTTTTATGTTACCAACACTGCAAATTCATTGCTATTCAATACTTCCGATGAGAACGAGTTGAAACCTAAAATTAAGCTTTCTATTTAGTTACTTAATTCAATCCAATAATCATTTAAATATCAGCCATAGATTAATGATTTTCTCACAGTGAGGATTTGTATATTACTGGCGAGAATATTATGCTGAATAACTTTTAAGAGGGAAATCTGGCATCTATCAAAATTTTAAAAATTCAAAAGTAACCTTGGATTCAACAATTCCTGACAATATAAATAGCCACTAGACAAGGGTCTATGTATATAAAGATATTCACTGCAACAATATTGAAAAAGTAAAGCCACCTCTATGTTTGTTAATATGGGAATGATTAAAGTATAAAACATCCATATTATGGAATCTGAGTGCAGTTCTTAAAAAAACCAGAAACAACAAATATACTGATATGGAAGAGTTTTATGATAGATAACAAGAGAAAGAAGAAAGTTGCAGATCTTTGAATTTACTAAAATTATTCCTTTCTATTTAAAAAAAACTGAAACCATATAAATGTCATACAAGAAAAATTTTTTAAAAAATCTATACATCAAACTGTTACTGCTAATAACTTTGGTAATGAGACCGTATGGTGGAAGAACTTTTCTTCACACACCTCTGCATGAACTGAAATGTTTAAAATGAAACATATTTTTATAAAAATTCTATACATCTATAAATATATATATATTTCTTTTTTGGTACCAGGGATTGAACCCAGGGGCACTTAACCACTGAGTCATATCTCCAGTCCTTTTCATTTTTTATTTTGAGACAGGGTTTAGCTAAGTTGCTGGTGTTCAACTTGCCATCCTTGTGTCTCAGCCTCTCTAGCTGCTGGGATTACAGACATATACCCTTGGGCCTGGCAACATTCATAATTTTAAGATAATTAATGATTTTTGAGAATTGTATGATTTTGGAAGGCATATCCATGAGCTGAATTCAGAGATTTAATTTGATTAAAGATTCCATCTTTACTTCTTAAACTGGCAGCCTTCTGGAACTTTGAAGAATATGGAAATCCTAATAGTCTGTTAGTATTAGATAAGAGCTGAACATATGGTCAACCAATGAAAAAGGAGTGGGGTAACTTTATATTTAACTCACAAGCCTATCAATTGATAGAGTACTGAAATTAGAATTCCACCGATGGGAGATGGGAAGAATCTGCACTTAAATCTCTGTGCTGTTGAGATAAAAACTTTATACTAAATGTTAATTTTGCTGTGAAGGTAAAAAACAAAGAAGGCAGAAAACCTCAACAAAGACTGAGAACCAAATTTAAGTCCCAAATCATATCCATTAGAGAAAGACAATCTGTTACATTAAATTATACTCCAAGGCAAAAAGAGGGGTGGGACAGGGAAAGACTTAAAAGGAGTCCCATACATCATCCACCTGCAGCTTTCAGAGTTTGATTTATGGTCACTACCAGTAGGTCAGAGGTCAACATAGCAGTGGGGTAGAGACCAAGTAGCTGTGATGGTTTTCATAACCCTCTTTAAGTGTTCTCTGAAGTCACAGGTGCAAATCTTCCACGTCCCAAGAAGATTTCCTAGGCTCCACATTCAATACGGGAGAATGCACAAAGCAGTCAACAGACTACTAATATGGTCCAGTTGGCATCCAGTTGGCAACTAATATGTAGTGGAGAGCAGTGAACAGTCAGCAACTGGAAACCCTTCCCAAACCAAATAAAACACAACTCCAAGGAGGCCAAATCCAACAGTACTCGCGAAGAAAAGGTGCTGCTAATCCCAGAATTATAATCACACACGCGCGAATCGGAGCTGGTCCACACCCACCCACTGGCAAGTGCAAAGCTGGGAGCTCCAAACCGGAAGACAAATGCCCACAGCGCTTCCCAAATTGCAAGGAATGTCATTTCTTTGCCCTCCCGAGATCGATCTGCCAAGTACCTGTTTTCAACCCCGCCCCTCATCCCAATAGGTTTTGCCGGGTGGTCTCCTCGCGCCCAGGTGATCTCAGAGCTGAAGGGCTCCCAGGGTCCTATTGGCAGTAAGCTGCAGTCGGGGGATGAACAGAGGAAAACAAATCGCCTGCACCTGAGGGCACCATACTCACCTTCACAGTCTACACCTTCGACTCCACTGCAGCTCTCACGATCTTGTTTCTTCAGTCCGGCAACAGCCCCCTGGGTCTTGGGGGCAGCCATTTCTCAGCTTAGCAAAAAAGGGAGGGCCACCGGGCGGAGCCGGACAGGGGCGGGCCGGTACCAATAGAAATGTGACTTGAGGTGAACGCCTCCTCCACGCGCCGTTTCCTCCACGCCTACGCCGCGCTGTCACGGCCTGGGCCAATAGAATGTGGCGAACGGACTCTAATCCCCTCCCCTTACCGCTTCTACCACGCCCCCATCCGTGATGGAGAGACAGAGAACTACAATTCCCGGCGTGCTGTGGGGGCCCTGGGAAGAGAGGGCTGGTAGAGGCACTGACGGGCGGGGGTGCGCCCGAGAGTGCCCCGGCGTGTTCGCTTAGTTCAGTGAATCAGAACAATGACTGCGCCGCCGGGTCCCCGGGAGCGCGTCGGAAGACCGTGAGCAGCTGCTGCCGGGAGAGCGGCGGGCGGCGCAGCCTCGGTGGCGCGGTGTCAACGCCAGGCTTGAGAGCTGCTAGCACAGACCCTGCCCAGCGCCCGCAGCCCGCGCGGGGCTGCCGGGCTCCAGCGCTGCAGCCGCTACTCGCGAGCTGTGCATTGTTGTGAGCTGGTTGAGGGGCGCGGGGATTACAAAGCCTGGAAACCCCGGAGCCCCCTTTAGCCATGTGGATACCTACGGAGCACGAGAAATACGGCGTGGGTGAGTCTCCGCCGGGCGAACTTTTATTTGGCTTTGGCCGGAGCTGGTGCGCATTTCTCGTCCTTGCCCTCGCGCCCCTCCAGCTCCGCCGGGCTGGAAATGCCTAATCCTGGCATCGCGCAGTGGGTTTGGGGCTTTGCGGAGGGAGCTCCGGACGGCGTGGGTACGCGCCGGGGTTTCTCTTCCCACCGCTTGCTTGGCGTGCCCTGAACCGGACCCGGAGCGCCGGGACGGCTGGGGAAGCGCGCTGCCCGCCCGCCCGCTCGGGGCTCTGCCTGCAGAGTTTGGAGTGGCGACCGGGCGCGTTGTGTGTCAAGTTGGAAGAGGAGGCCAACAGGGTTCTTCTCCTTCCATACCCTTCTTGCCCAAAGCGGCAGAGCGACGGCGATGGGCCGCAACGATTTCCCAGGCGGTGAGGGAGACTACAATCCCGTGGCGAGAACGTCCCTAAACAGTAGGGAAGCGCAGAAATCCCTCAGGATGGGGTTAGCATTCCCGAAGTGCGGAATGTGGCATAGTTCTCTAAAGACCTGCTCTGACAGACCGAGCCCGGTCCCAGCCTCCTTCGTTCCCCCCGATGTTTGGGGTGTGTGTTTGGGGTCGGGGATTGGCAAATTTCAACATCTGTGCCTCTCGGCTGTTTGGTTTTTGGAGGGGAACCGATATTTCGGCAGTGTTTTCACTTCTGACCACCTTCTCCACTCAGGGCAAGCGCAACGGGGGTGGCCGTGGAGGATGGCTGTAGAGTGATAATGGGGAGGAGGGTCAGAACGCCTGGATCTTCGAGGCAGGGAGACAGGTTTTAGGAAAGGACTATGCTGACACTGGTGTTCAGAGAAAAAGGAACAGGGTAGTGCTCGCTTTTCTGTGCAAAGGTGAACAACAAAGGACATTAATGTTGACTGATGAATACAGGAGTCTCCCTTCCTTTCCCTCCTCCCTTTTCAGGCGGATTACAGTTCCCGTTTTTGTTGTTTGATATCAGCTGGGTCGCCCCTTGACAGTTACTCCTTTTAGGGTTGAGACTATTAAGCCAGACTCCCTGGCAAGCCTGAAGCAGCCAAATGCAATTATAATCTCCCAGAAGATCTAACACACAGAGAGAACATTATGGATTTTACTAACAATCTTTTATTTCCTATAATACCCCGTCCTGCCCACTGGCGTACTTATTTTTATTTGGGACAGTGATTTAGATATGTGTGATATCTGATTATGTTTGAAATCCATTTTCCTGCAATTAAAAAAAAAAATCTAGAAAGCCTTTGCAGGAAGTCATAGTTACCGGGGATTCCTGCATCACCCCTCCCCCGCCCAGCTTCACCTGGGGATAGGTCTTTGGAGTTCACGGAAAGGACTGTTTAAGCATCCCCATATTTTACATTGGGTTTCTTTCTGGACTGTGACCAGTTAGCAAGACAATAGTTTGTCCTGGACCCACCTTTGAGAAAGGCTTCCAGCTTTCCCTCTCTTCAAAGTGTAAAGGGAGCCTTTGCCAAGCTCTCTACTGGGGAGAAGTAGATGTTGACGGTTGTTTTCCTTCTCCTTACTCTCCTCTTTGGGGTGGGGGGGCGTGCGGCGGGGCGGTGTTAACCCTTGCTAGGGAGAAAACATTGCCTTGGGTGAACTGGTGATGAACGAGAGGATATCACCTCATCATGGACCTTAACACAGTGCAGGAAGCACAGACCCATCCAGGCAATACTATCCTGCTTGGAGCTGATCCCAGATGTTGCTTTCTTCCAAGTGTTAAATTATACAGATTATGAGCAGGATTTATTTTCTTGATTTCTTTATGTGCCAGGTCACAGCTGGGCTGCTGGTATCGATTAGTTCATCTCTTGCCTTTCTTTACATGCTGTGGGCAGAGGCTTGAAAACCACTCTGGGATTTCTTGGAATTGCATACCGGATATTATCAGTCAACTGTTTTGGGCTGCGACAGACTACTCGGTTTTGGTTGTGATTTGGTTGCAGAGTAGGGGAGGTAGAAGGGCGTGAGCATACACATTTAGGAAAAGAAGGTTGAGTGAGGATTGAGTGAGATAAGGGGCAAGAGCAAAGAGGGTTCTTCTACCCAAAATTATTGTTGTCATTCTCCTTTATGCAGTATCACATGTACAGGAATGTTAATCATCTTTTAATATTACATTTTGAGCATTTGGCTTGTGGAATGCTGAGCTGTTTTTTAGAATCCATCTGTTAGGTGTGTGTGTGTGTGTGTGTGTGTGTGTGTGGAGAAAATTTTGCTAGGATACTTATGATGTGTGGACTTTATTTCTCACCATGGAGAGCACTATTTGTAGCTGCTTATACTGCAAGTTATTTTTTTTTTAAACCTTGGTTGGTGTGTGCATTTCTCTTATTTAGTTCTTATAAATAGTAAAGATATTTTATGGGCTCAGATGTTTGGCTGATACCAGGTATAGTAGTAATTCAGTTTCTTCATTCTTTGAAATAAGTCAATCTTAGTAACTTAGAATAGCTGAAATAAATCTATGCAACTGTTTTTGCAGTGATACTTATGTATAGTCTTCTATGTATGGGATACTTATGTCTATAATTTTTGATTAAATTTCAAGTAATATACTAAAAATATAAATAAAATTAATTTTATAATCATAGTAAGATTTATCAGAAATTCTTTTTCAAATTTGATACATGGCTACTATTGCCTCCACGTAAATGATGAGTGATCTTCAAATAGTGTATGGTCAGTCATATTCCTGAGTGTTATGATTCTAGGGCAAGGCATAGTGATAAAACTATAGTCCTGAAATACAGGGAATGTTCTCTTTTTAAAAACTTATTAGCAAGGGTTGGAGAGGTAGCTTACTGGTAGAGTACTTTCCCTAGTATTTGTGAGGTCTTATGTTCGTCTCCAGCTCTGGGGGGGAAAAAAAGCAAATTAGTAAGCATGTTTTATTGGGTAACTCTAATTAATTTCTGTTCCTGTCTAGATTCTGTTGTCAGCTATGTGACCTTAGATAAGTTGCTTAATCTTTCTGAGTCCTAGCCCTTAGGTCAGTTCTACCTAAGGTCCTTCCCAGTTCTAATTCTGTAGATTACTTCCAACCAAATGTTTCCTTTGGTTAGAAAAACATGTCCATTGTGTAGAGATTGTTATGAGTGAGAAACTTTTGTTGTGACATGTGCCACATGGTTTTAAACTAAGATCAGAGGTTAGTTTAAGGTTTTAAACTAAGATCAGTCTTTTGAATGCTACCTGGCAAGCTACCAGAACCAAGGTGATTGTTGTTCACTTTCTCAATCTGTTCAATTCTCTCTCTCCAGTAGGAGTTCCATGGGCAGTGACTAAAGCATTTTTGATCTCCCACTCAGAAATTTGCTCACGATCACTTGCATGTCCTCATCTGTCAAGCTCCTACCTCCCTTAATGTGGTGAGGATTCTTCACAGAGAAGGTTAAAACCATTGCAGATATGTTTGTCCTCATTTGTCCAATAGGCATTTTTTTTGCACAGTGTTTGCACGTGAGCCAGTGAGTCTTCCTGAGCTGCAGCCCACACCTTCTCACACCTAGCCAGATGTTTTACATATGTGAGCCTGGTTAAGCTTGGCAAGAGAATGTAGGTTGGAAAACAAAATCAGCAATAAATCCATGAGCCTTACGGGAAACAAAATTAAGAGCAAGCCAACCTGACAGTCATGAGAGTCTTTTTAAAAATAAAGTATTAGAGTCCTAATGTCATTGAGTCCTTACAAATATTCTTGTCCTGTATTTCTCTGGAAGCGTGTGTGTGTGTGTGTGTGTGTGTGTGTGTGTGTGTGTTTAAACTTATCTGAGTAGGAATCACATTCCTTTTTAAAATCCCTTCTGTTTTAGGAAAAGGAGGTAGGTACCTCCTCTTTTCTATTCAGGATCTTCAGAATCTTCCTTCAGAAGGTAGCTCCTGTAGGGAGAGTCGGACGGGCTTACACCTTCAGTCTTACCTAGACTTTTCAGTTTTTCAGCTAAGGATTCCTGTTTGTGGTACCATGTTGTAGTTAGATTATACAGGAACTAAATAGTGGTGTGCTGCTTGGGATTGTTTGTGACATTTAGAACCTGACACAGGATTCTGAACTTCCAGTGGAAAGAGAAGAGGAATGATTTATACCTCCAAGTAAAGTACAACTGAAGGGCTGTGCAGATCAGGTGGCAGCTGATGTTCTTGGTCCACCCTCCTGTGGGAATAGCCTATAAAAATATTTCCCTCTTTTGGTCATTCTCCTAAGTGATGATTCTTTCACAAGGTCACCATGGTAACATAAAGTTGATGCCCTTCCTCTCTGGTCTTTTTTTTTTTCCTTCAGAATCTGTTATGGTAGGTGCCACAAAAGAGATTATAAAATTTCAACAAGTTTAGGTTTTTCTGTCTTTAGCTGTTCTCATTACTAAGAGGATATAACACTTTTAGAATTATTTTTGATATAAGTTTCTAGCATAGTGACCTTTATGCTATGAATACATGTGTCAGAGAAACATTAACACAAAGGAAATTCAACCAAAATGCTGATAAATATAATATTAATGTGTTTCATGGTTGAAAAAGTGTGAAAAAATTTTTTTCGAGTCTACCCTCTGAAACAGAAGGACAACTTCCTTGTATGAGATGAGGAAATAATTTCAGAGAGTTCATTCTAGATCAGCAGTTTTTAATCTTGTTTGACTATCATCTCTAAAAGGAATACATTTAATTTCCTGGCCCAGCTTATACATAAACACCATCTAATACCACCCCACACATACAACCAAAACCATATTTGTTCATACCCTGTGTGATATATTATTTTTCATTCAAAAAAGATGTTGATCATTAACTGACTCAGTGACATTAATGGGTCCTGACCTGTTGTTTGAAAACTCTGCTCTAAATTCTACATGTGTGAAACCTGAGGGTTTGAAGTCAGACTCCTTAGATTTTTGTTAAGTTCCTTTCATGTTGTTGGCACAGTGTTGATGGGTAGTTTTTTTTTCCTCCTTCTGTTTTTAACAGTCACTTATTTGTATTTATTTTGACTTAGAATTTACTTATACTTTTTTCTTCAATGAAGGTCTTATATAATATTTCTCATTAAAGGTGGAATGAATATTCAAAGCCATTACATATATTGTATAAGTTGTCTCTCTTGTGTTTTGCTACTAAGTTCTTTTTGCCCACCATTGGAATCAACTGCATAGTGACCATTTTGGTCTGTTCTTTACTATTGCATTTGACAATTCTCTTGGATCACTGTAACAGAAGAATTCATGTAAAGTATCTTTGGAGTCCTATAGCCAATTATAGGACACTACCCATCATTCTTTGTGCCTTTTTTATGTTGCTGATCATTTTTAGACCAACAAAGTGGCTAGTACAACTTTTTTTTTTTTTTAAACTGAACTGGTAAGTATATTTGGCCAGAGGATGGTAGGACAAAAGAATAATGCAGTACAGTTCTCCAAGCCTATTTCCATTTAAGCAATTTAAACTTAAGAAACAACTGTTGTCCTCTCTGGCATTAAAAAAAAATGTGTGCTAATATATCACTGGATATACTAATTAAATAAAAATCTCACAAAAAAGTTTCAATACCTTTTGGTGTCTTGGTTGCAATAAAACTGATATGCAGTACACTGCTGATTGTATTGGAAACAAATATGATCCTTTTTGCAAACTGTAATTTTTATATTATAAATAACAAAAATATATAAAATATGTTTATATATAATATACAAAATAGCCAGGCACAGTTCTAAGAGCTTGTCTTATGCTGTCATTTAGTCATCATGACACACTATGAGGTAGATTAAATTACCACTCACGTTTCACAGGAAACTGAATCATGGAAGGGTTAAGCAACCTATCTAAGGTCTCATAGAAAATAATTGGAATCCATCAAGTCTTTGCAGACCCTACTCTCTTAGCTACTATGTTGCATTGTCTGATACAATAGCCATTATAGAAGTTTTGAACTGGTAATCCCCCTCCTCAGTGTTTACATGGAAAAAAAAAAATAGGAGCAAAACACTACACACAGAGTTGTCCCTTACCATGTTTTCTGTAAAACAACATAATTTAATGGATTTAGGTTATGACCAGGTTGTCAGAGTATTATACAATAGGATATTTTATAAATAAAACTATTTCTGTAATATATTCCAGGTTCCTAGTGTTAAATGACAAAAGAAATCAAAATACAGACTAGGATTGAAACCATAGAAAATACGTATTGTATAGATAGCATTTGGTCAATGAACAAATGAGAATAATTCTTTTATTATAACATTATCAGTTCTCATTTAAAATATTAGGAAATACTGGAAATCTGAGTAGTATTAAACTTTAAACATATATATTATTGCTTATGAAGAAGAGGGATGGCATAAAAATGAGTAACGAGTTATTACAATAAGAGGTAAGAGATGTTAAATTCTTGAACCAGGTTAGCAGTCCTTGATATGTTGAAATATGGTTGGATTTGAGAGAGGGATTTAAGAAATGAAAACAATAGGGCTTGGTTCTTGGTTATGAGGAATTGGAGAAAAGTTCTCATTGGCTCAGGAGACTATCACAAAAAATATCATAGATTGCGTAATTTACAGTCATATTTTTTTCTTTTTCTTTTCAGTACTGGGTATTGAACCCAGGGCCTTACACATGGTAGGCAAGTGCTCTACTGCTGAAAAACATCCCCAGCCCTTAGACTGGGTAATTTAAACAACAGAAATTTATTTTTTCACAGTGTCAGAAGCCCAGAAAGTCCAAGATCAAGATGCAGGCAGGGGGCTGGGGATGTGGCTCAAGCAGTAGCGCGCTCGCCTGGCATGTGTGCGGCCCAGGTTCGATCCTCAGCACCACATACAAACAAAGATGTTGTGTCTGCTGAAAAACTAAAAAATAAATATTAAAAATTAAAAAAAAAAAAGATGCAGGCTGACTTACTTCCTGATTTGGGGATGGACACCTTCTTGTATTCCTATGTGGAGGGAAAGGGTTAGGCAAGAGGGGAAGCGAACTCTCTCCTGTCTCTTTTTTTGGCGGGGGGCAGTACCAGGGATTGAACTCAGGGCCACTTGACCACTGAGCCACATTTTATATTTTATTTAAAGACAAGATCTCACTGAGTTGCTTAGCATCTGGCTTTTGCTGAGGCTGGCTTTGAACTCTTGATCCTCCTGCCTCAGCCTCCTGAGCTGCTGGGATTACAGGCATGTGCCACTGTGCCTGGCCATTCTCCTGTTTCTTTTTATAACTGCACAAATCTCATCAGGAAGGCTCCCTGCTCATGACACCAAAGGCACCGTCATCAATTACCATCATTAGGGTTTCACTATGTGAATTTTGGGGTTCACAAACATGTAGTTCTCTGCTTTGGCACCTAGGTGAATGCATGTGCTATTCATTCAATAAATGAGGTGTTCTGTCTAGGCAGGACAGGTAATAGGGTAAGATTAAGAGTTTTGTTTGGCCCCATTGAATTTGAGACACCTGAAAACTTAGAGGAGGCAACATCTGATAGGAAGTGGATCTGGATCTGGAGCAAAGAAGAAAAGCTCTAGGCTGAAGACCATGATTAATCATTTGGTTTGTGTGTGATGACTAAAACAACGGGCCTACTTGAGACCTAGTGAATTGTTTTGACTTTTTGATTATGTAGTCTGTCTGTCCATTCCAACATTTAAAGTAACAGACTACAAATTTTCAAACAGCAGTCATCTCCAAGCCTTGGATTAATAAGGATACAGAGAACTCTACAAAACTGAGAAATATTAGCTGTCTGTGTAGTGTTGGTATTAAACTAAATTTTATGCTGTTTTCTTGTGTTCCACTAGTGCATTGCCTGGCTGAGGCAGCATTAGTTATTTCTATTTCTGTGACAGTTTTCTCCCAAACAAATATTTCATGCCAGATCATGCGCATTTGTGAGATTTCCCCAAAAGGATGTTGAAAAACAGAATGCACAATAATAATTTAATACACAAGATTTATGCATCCCCCAAATAATATGTAAGTACCTACACAAATCCACAGATGGAAAAAATGCTTAAATATCTAAAGCAGTAGATGTGTTTGTATGTGTGAGATATATGTGTGTGTGTATATATATATATTTTTTTGGGGGGGGGTGGGTAACCACAGGGTTCCACAGGGTTAAATTTAGAATTCTTAAAAATTATACTTTTCCAACCATGAAAAACATGTGATTTGAAGTAAGGGATTCCAGCTTGAAGTGACTTTAAACTTCCATTCCAACTTTTCATAACTACACACTGAAACAACCAATAAATGCACAGAAAGAGGTAAACATTAATACTATTAAAAATTAAATCTGGGACTGGCGATGTAGCCCTGTGATTGAGTGCTTGCTTAGCATGCATACCACCCTGGGTTCAATCCCCAGCATCATACAGGAAATAATATAAAATAATAAATAAGTAAATAAAAATTAAGTTTGGTCCAAAGCCTATTGCCAAAATTTGGGAGGTATTTCCCCATGGTATGTAGAACTGTATTAAGAAAATCAATTGGTGGTCTACTGTAGTAACTGTATTTAATAATAGCATATTATACATTTGGATTTGCTAAGAGTAAATCAAAGTGTTCTGATAGCAGGGTTTGAGAAGTAACTGTGAGGTGTTAGATGTGTTAATTAGTTTGCTTGTAATCATTTAAAATATATATATATATCAAAACATCATGTTGTACACCTTAAATATATACAACTTTTATTTGTTAAATATACCTCAATAAAGTTGTGAGAAAAAGGAAGGAAAACCAATTGGTGGGTTTTCTCTGCTTTCCCTTATTAAGCAGAATGGCCTTGATGACTGGAAACACTGCAGGAAGACCCATCACCCTCATCCATAGTTCAGAGGTTGGATCAATACATTCAATTTGTATTGCCAGAGTGTCCTTTACTGTCGGAGGCATCTTTGATCCTTCTATTTGCATCCCATCTTTTTACTTTTATTGAGATGACCATTTCCAGAAACAACTGGGACAGGAAGGTAGGTGGCTAAGTGGATAAAAAGGAGACTGCAGAGGATGCCATTTCATCTTTGATAAGTATACTGTGGTCTTCCTAAGAAAAATGAGTCTATGAGTGCCCTTGAGTGCTGCAGTAACAAAACTTACTGGATTTTTTTTTCCCTCGCTATCTGTTGTTGGCAGAGAAAAAAGTATAGGATAAGAGATGAATTTATCAAAAGTGTCCCCACACTGTGGTACATGGTATATGTTAACTAGGAATTTTGACTTGGTGCTGTGTGCATCTGCCAATCTTTGAATGAAGACCTGAAAGTGGGATCAAACCCACACCTTTATTTTTGGCCCAATCCTTTGCACTGCAGAGAGACTCCAGCCCCAGATTGCATTACATTTACATCCCTAAGGAGGAAAGAAACTAAACCTGGAAAGAGGTATCTGTCATGTAGTAATGAACTAAAACATGGGCTTAGCTTTTTATTAGTTGGTGAGGCAGAGAAAGCAAACATGACATTTCTATAGGAGGCTTTTGGAAACTACTAAGAGATGAGTTTGATCTCTGCCTGGACTTAGATCTCCTGTGAGCATGCCACAGAGAGAAGGTGGTTGGCGAGAATCCTCTGGATAAGAAGTTTGAAAGTCTTCCTAGGTGAATTTGCTAAATATTTCTACCGAGAAATGAAACACTTTTGTTTAACTAAGCAATTTATTGTTCAGTTTTATTGAATTCTTAATTGGACATTAACCTAAAAATATCTCCTTGAAATGTTTAAGCAGAAATGTAGAGATTTGGTTCTATATCCTTTTTTTCCTCCAAAATGGATTAGCAACCAGAGGTAGACAGGTTTGTGCACAAGGGGGTGCGTATATGTGAAGCAACTAAAGATAGCCTCACCTGAGGTCCTGGATACAACATTATTCTCTGTCCTGGGGAGAGCAGAGGGCCTACTCTCTGTTTTCCTGAGACAGCTAACATTGGTTAGGAAATTTGTGAAGCTTGGGTAATAATAGGCTCCAGGTTTAGCTTGGCTTTTGAAGAAAGAGGAAAACCCCTCAAACCTGAAGAAGCAGTTCTATAAAGAATGAAGATAGGAGAAATCTCTGAAGTTTTCTCTATAAATCTGCATGAAAAATACTAAGAATAAGATGAGGAATTCTACAACATTGCACATACAGTAAATGTTTTCCCTTTCTCCCATTTTTTTTAAAGAGAACTGTGTATTAACTGTATTCAGAATTTCCTTTAATACTCCTATCAGTAGTTTGTCAAAATTAAAAACACTAAATATTTATGGTTTTGGTCACCAATTAGAAGAGGAAATATATATATATATATATATATATATATATATATATATATTATATTATATTATATTAAAATTTAAAAAATGGGAAAATACTTATGAGAAGTGAAGAATTGGGCACAAATTACAACATATTGCCATGTTGTTACAACCAATGATTATAATTGAAGAGTTGATTTTTTTCCTCTTTCTACTTTTTTAATAATTTCCAAAATTAACATGAATTTCTTTTATAATGGGAAAAATATATAAACTCTTTTATAAGTCAAGCACTATTTCTTGTATAGGGTTTTCTCTCAGGATTCAAGGTTAGACTGTTGTTAAAAGTTGAGTCTGGACAGCCTGAATTTAACTTGTCTTATATATCCAGAAAGAACTCTATTCCAGAGTTTTTAAGTGGCTTTTCTTGCTATGCCAGTTTGCTTACTTGTAATGTCGCTGCCCTGTTCATTCCCCAGTAGCCACTGTGAAGCTGTGCTTTCAGACGGCCTTGGGGCATAAGTCTTTGAAAAAGAGCCCTAATCCGTCTTTGAAAAATAGCTTCAAATGAATTTACCTAAGATAAAAATGCTGTTCTCTCCATGAAGTATTTGCTTAGAAGACTGATGTTAGTGTCCCTGCTCATTTTGCATGTTTCTGTAAACTAGATCCTGAGGGACAGTGGGACCTGGGATAATTTATTCAAGAGAAACCTTTCAACATAGAGATTCAATAACTTGAAGAGTTTTTATTTGGCATTTATGAGGAATGATTTCTTACTATGCATATTATAGACTAAGCATATTCCCCACAAATTTACATATGCCCAAGTGTGGCTATATTTGGAGAAAGAATGTAATTGAGGTTATAATGGTGGGGCCCCAATCAGATAGGATTAGTGTCCTTATAAGAAGAGACACTAGAGAACTCGATTGCTCTTCTTGTGCAGCACCCAGGAAAGATCATTTGAGCACACAGCAAGAAGGCTATGGTATGCTAGTCAGAGAGAGAGCCCTCACCAGCAACCACCCTTGCTAGACCTTGACTGGGCCTTCCATCCTCCAGAATTGTGAGGGAATAAATTTCTGTTGCTGAAGCCACCTAGCCTGTGGTGTTTTGTTATGACATTCCATGATGACTAATAATCTAGGTTAGCACAATTTTAGACACTGTAGTAAGAAGAACAAAGAAAACAGAAGCAGAAACCTTTTTATCTCAGTACAATCCGTGTAATTAATATAGTCCCTTCCCATGGTCTAAGATTTAATTTCTCTGGCCTGTCCCAAGAAGCATAAATTTAACTGAGACACTTTTTGAAGATGGTCATCTCCTAGTAATTCTAGGCTTATGCTTACTTGAATAATAGCTTTTTTTTTTTTTTTGCAAAGTTTCCCACATTGTCTTTGAGTTATCAGGTCACTTTGGGTGCCTTTAAAGCAAGCAACAGAAGTTGGGTCTTCAAACGCTTCTTTTTTCCCTGCTGCAATTATTTATAAAAACCTGGGATGATAGGTTTAACCACCTAGGTTGCATTTAAATCGTGTAGATGAGGTTTTATTGTATGGAACTTTAGTTGGGGGCATCACTTTAGGTGTACTTTCCATGAACGACCTGACTGTTGAATGCCAACTTCTTGAGGAGAATAAAGAAAATTTAAGGGAAATTTTCTTTTCCATTTTCTATTATCCTTAAGTGTGTATTCCCTGAGAGTAGTTAGTATATCCTTCTAAGTGGTAACTTATTGCATTTGTTTTTCTCTTAGTGACAAACATGCAGTCAACTTTTATGACACTTTAGAGGGAAAACTCTTTTTGAATGTTTTTTTATGGGACATACCTACTGTGTATAAGGCATTGTCCTAGTATGATGGGCATCCAAAGAAGTATAGGACTGGATCCCTGGGCAAGCAGAGGAGCTCTAGAATGTTTCATAGTTTTAATCTCATTTCGTTTGTACAACATTTTTTCAAGGTAGGTGTTATGTTCATTAATTGTTTAGTATTCACTTATTAAAGTAGTGCATACATGCATCACAGGGAAATCAGTGTGAAGATTAAGACAGATATTTTCCTCTCTAGCTTTAAAACGAAGATAAGGACTTGGGATGGTGATATTATTCACATGTATGCCGGAGGAAACAGCTCTGAGAAGGGAGTGTCTCATATCCTGGAGAACTCAGAATATACACAAAAGAATGGAAGTTGCATTTTAAGATACTCCCCAAAGGCCTGAGTCATCAGCTGCTGTGATTGTCCAGTATCCCCACCTGAGTGGAACTGGCAGTGAATAATTGGAAAGTCATTTTCCTCTTCCTTCTGGGTAATTTCTGCCCCTCCCCCCACCTCATTCCTGTCACCTGACCCATGCTAAGTATCTTAGAGAATTGTCATATTTTTGTGATTTCCTTCTAAGACTGGGAAGTGGAAGAAAGAGGGATTCAATATTGATGATTCTTCTTTAAGATTTTTTTTTTAGCTATAAATAAAACCTATAGTATATTTTTTAAGTGACAGAAAGCTTTTTAAGTGGGCAGTAGAGGAAAAACTAACTTAATAAGAATACTTGCCAGGAGCTAGGCCTGTTGCTTGGTGCCATACATATACTCTCAAGCCCTCCTGCAGATCATTTTTTTTGTTCAAGGGGAACCTGCCGGGAAAGGCTGACAGTTAGATACACATAGGAGGCAGAAACTGGGGGCCTACTCGTGGCACCACACTCCTTCATATTATACCCAAGACCTAGCAACAGAATCTGGAGAAATAGTCTTAGACTCTGGGGCTCTGTGGACAATGGTAAGGAAATTGCCAACCATATTTTACATTTTGTATAACATGCTGGTATTAATACCACTATTCTGTGAAATAAGTCCCTCCTGTGTCTTTTTGTTCTAGCTTTGGTCTTTTAGTCATGGTCAGATTCACTGTACTCTGTAGCAGTATGGAGCAGGCTGGAGGGGCCACTTGGAGGATGGGAGATGGAAATGATGCAGCCAGTGAGGTGCATAGGGAAATGAGACAGCCAAGAAGCAGATACTGCTGAGTGACTAGAAGGGAATAAAAATGTGGATCCATAAATGAGGATGAGCCTAGCTAAACCTGAACAGGAGCAGGGAGGAACCCTAAAGCGTAAACCAAGTCTGCAGTGACATAGCTGAGTGGCACAAGGAGAGCTAGATGGGGGGAGGGCCAGCATTGACTGGAAGAACTGGAAACCCTAACCTCTGAGCTTGTATTCTGATGTTGTAAGTTCTTGCTCCACATGGACCTGGGATTCTCACTGTGCCCCATGGCAACTCAAGGGAAGCCTTGTCCTGCATGGCCAAGGAGCTTGTGTGTTCCTTGGTGTGCTGGAGAAATATCTCTTTTGTTTCAATTACAGCTGAAATTTGTCGTCCTTCTCCAGTCTCCTCTACTATGTGCTTTTGCATGTAAACCACAAATGAGTTTTTAAAAAGCAAATTGTTAAAGTGGTTCTCCTGGAGAAGAAAGCAAGCCAGCCAGCCAGCCAGCCAGCCAGCCTTTAGTGTTTCCTTTGCAGTCAGGATCCGGAGTCCAGAGGCATTTCATGGCACACAGGGCCCTTCCTAAACTAGCATCTGCCTGCAATCCTATCCTGTGTTGACCAGTTCTTCCTCTTCAATCCCTGTCCTCCATCCTAGGGGCCTGCTGACCTCTCCTCAGAGGTGCTAGACTGCTTCAGGACCATAGACCTACCTTTGCATTTGCTGGAATTCTGCTTGGGATGACCGTTCCCTTTTGCCCTTCTTTACCTGGTAAACCTAGCTGCAATGTCTCTTCAAGATTTTCTGTTTCTGGCCCCTTGGTATAAATAAAAACTGTTCTCCTTAGCTTCACATCTGTGCCCTGCAGCTGTCTGTCTCAGGGCACAAGAGAGTTTCACTGTTTGGAAACTACCTTTACTATAGACTAGTGAAGTGCTTGAGGCCAAAGGTGCTGTGGTATTCAGCTTTGATCTCCCTAGAGAGAAACACAGGCTCAGTAAGTGTTGAATCAATGAATGAAGGGTTTCTTAGAGGAGGGAGAAAATTCTTCACTCAGTGTATCATACTTACTTGTTAAGATTATATACCAGCTTGTCCAGAATATAAGAACCAAGGTTTGTTGAAATAGATGAGGATTGGCTCAGCAGGGCAGGGCATGTCCCCACATTCCAAAATGTTAACCAGAGGAAGACATATTTGTTAAGAGAAGTGATAAAATTTGTTAAAAGTGCATCAGAGTATCTATATAAAATCTGAAACATGTATCATAGTTTTATTCATTCTATGACCCTACAAAATTGTCATAAAAAAATCCAGATAGAGAACAAAAACAAAAAGGCTACCCAGTGCCGTTTCATTCAGTAATTTACTGGTAACCACTGAGATTAATGAAGACAGGACTTCAATTTCTTATTTTTTTTAACTTCTCTATCTTCTTCTGCTTCTTGCATAATATTTGCTATAGATGTTGTAGTTTATAATGCTTTTATAATAAAGGAATAATTTTTTTGAGTCAGTGTATACAGGTCTAAAATTTTAGTAGAATATTTATAAGTGAAGTCTCTACAACAGCATATGACTGTTGGACTTCACTTGAATGCTAGGAGATGCTGAGGCACATCTGCTATTGTCCTATGCTCTGGTTACCATCTAATCACTTGCAGACAGTCCCTGGGTAATACTAAATCTTAGGCACTTTTAGTGCTTCCTGCAAATTTGGGGTGCTTTTCCAGCCTCTTCAAGTGATTCAATTTTGCAACAAAAACTTCCTACCATTTTTTCTTTTTTTCAGGACAAAGATTATCCTGAGGTTGCAAGGCAAATTGTTATCAAAAGACGGAAACAATACTCCTACCAACTATGTAGTTAGCCATTGGTGACAAACAGCATTTTCATTTGACTGTGTAACCAAAACAAAACACAGAAATATATAGCATGCTGAAGAAATGGGCTCCAGTTGTTATTTATAGCTTCCCATTTTTCATTTCTGTGTTCATTAAAACAGCCTTATGCATTAAAGTATTTTATTAGAAATGATCTCTCATGGGGCTGGGGTTGTGGCTCAGCAGTAGAGCGCTTGCCTAGCATGTGTGAGGCCCTGGGTTCCATCCTCAGCACCACATAGTAAATAAATAAATAAAAATATTGTGTCCAACTACAACTAAAAAATAAATATATAAAAAAAGAAATGATCTGTTATGCCATGTGTATGGTATTGGAGGTTATACTCAGCACATGATGGCTAGATTTGGGGATGTCTTAGCTGTGAAAAGGGCTACCTTCTTTCTGATTTACATAACAGTGTGACATGGATTTACTGGAACCCTCATCATTGTTCTCAGTGACTCATTGCTGAGCATATATAAAATTGAAAGTACAAAATACATTTATTAGGATAAAGTGCTACTTTTATGGGTTTTATATATTGAAGTTATATATAATAATTTATTTAAAAAATACAAAAATCAGAGTTTGAAAACCACTGACTTGTCAGAATGCCTTCAACGAGACTGGTGTAAAATCTTAAATTCTATTATGGGAAGCTTTGAGGTTACTGACTGTGTCCTGCTGATAGGCTGACATCTTTCTGCTTTAAGTAGTGGTGGAGAAATCTATTTCGGAGGTATGAATTGCCATGGAATTATTGCTTTTTCTAGAACACATGTTCAATGTGGCACAGTTTGTACCATGGATTTAATAAAGCTGTTCGTGTCTGGAAAACAGGTTTTTTTTTTTTTTTTGATGCCATCATTCTGTAAAGTGCCCATTTGAAAAAGTTAAAAGGAATTTATCTAATGAAAGTAAGAGCCTAGGGTTCTAATTTTGGTTCTTTCATAATAACTGTATGAACTCAGGCAAAGCATTTATTTTCTTAGGGCCTCAGCCATAAAATGAAAGTTGGATGACGTGATTTCCAAGTTTCTTTCAAATTTTAAAATTCATTGTAAGTTAGAGATTTCTTGGGCATTCTGACCAGATGTCATGGAATATCTGGAATATTTTATATCGGAAAAGTTTTGATTAGTGTTCAAGTAACTGAGTTGAATTTATGAGATATTTACTGTTTGTGCTGGTCTCTTCTACCAGCTTACTACATTTGCAGTTACCTCGAAGCTCTTGGACAGTTCTCCATGTGTTTGATTCTGTGAATTTTGATATTTGATAAATGCCACATAAAACCCACTCTTTCCCCCTGTCTTTCTGTCCCTAGTAAGGCATTGCAGGTATCATTAACTTATTCAAACAAACAAATTAAATGCTGTACTCTACTTTGGGGTTATATTGTATGACTTCAAAGAAAACATTGGTTAATGGGGTCAGATTTGGAAATAACTTATTTTTATGAAAGGCTTCTTTTTTATTGTAATAAAAAAAGCTCAGGGATGGAAATATATTACACTGGGCTGTCAGAAGGAAAAGAACCATTTTAGATTTCATTCTGCATCCAAATTATAGCTCTCACTGGCCAAACCACCATGCAAGATTGGTCAGATTCCACTGACTCGTTGCCTTTACTCCTTTAATTGGAAAAAATTAGGACTATTAATCATTGTGACACAAGGCAAAATGTCATCATGGCATGACATTCTTATTTTCTACCTGAGAAATGGTGGCTTCTGAGAGCAAAGTCAAACTCTCTGTTCCCTACCTTCCCTTGCTCTTTCCTTTCTGGCTTCAGTTCTTTGGAGTAGATCAGACAAAGGCTTACAAAAAGTGGGGTGTGTGTGGGGGGGGGCACAGACAGAAGCAGAGGAATAAAGCATTCCTTCGATTTCTTCCATAGAAACCTCTATGAAAAAGAGGCAAGGTAGAAGAAAGACCTTATAAGCCAAGCTAATGTGATGGTTGCACAAAGACATTTAAAATTATTTGCATGTGGGTAATTGGTGGAGATAGTCTTTTTAGTATGTGGACATCAAAATGACTGAACTCTGAATTTTCTTCATTTCTTCCCTGCTGGATTAACTCAGAAGGACAGTGTTTTAAGCTATTAGTCAGGATTTTCTTATGAGGATAATAATTTTCTAGCTATTGAAGTAATTATGGTTGTAACACATGAATTATTTTGGTATTGAGTTTTGTAATTTCTGTATGTTTTGGCATACTTAAAATTTGTTTGGGAGATTGCATGCTTTAAGCAGGATTTGGAAGAAAATACTAGTTTTTCTCATGCCTGGCTTTTGAAAATATTTCTGTGCTTGGTTGTTTTCTCTAGGCAGCAGTATTAACTGCTTTTTAAAATGAGAAAAACAAAACAAGGTTTGTACAAAACTGTTTAGGGATCACCTCTTCCTTCCCCTGTTATATATTTCTGATAACCATGGCATATTTACTGGATGACTTTTGTTTGTCTAATGTATAAACAACTTCTTCTTTAGGTCCCTGAAATTTTGTTGCCTTTCTACAGAGTTCCTGTAGTTCTCTGAAAGGGGAGCTGACATTTATTTATTTTTAACATTTTCAAGAGGAAAACTATCACAGCATATTTGGTGAACATTATGTCCAAATGCTGTACTTTGTCTGTGGGTGTCTCGTTAAGCACAATGGAAAGATTCTTGAACTTACGTCTTTAACATGGAACTGAAGTTAATTTGACTTCAAATTGTTCATGCCACCATCCTTTGTGATGATATAAACTATTAGAGCAGTACCTCATTTTTGTAATAGTAGTAAACCAAAATTCCTGCTTACTGTGTGCCAGGCACTATGCCAAGCTTGTGCATCTATTATTTTATTTGATGCTCCTGACAACTGTTCTTATCCCTATTTTACAAATGAGAAATTAAGGTACAGAAATGTGATAGAACCTGCCTGAGATCACAAGTCTAATGAGTAGTGGAACTTGTGATTTGCTGCCATGTTCTAAGTACAGTGCCTTAACCACCCAGCCATGCTTTTGTTACTTGTTTGTTTTGTTTTGGGTTGGCGGTGGTGGTGTGGGACTGGTGGGTATCCATTTTCATAAATAAGTGACTGACAGAATTTACTATGAGTTTAGCAGCACATGCAGCCTCTTTTGAGACCAGGCAACTCCACTGCTGTGCAGTGGTGTAAGATGGCTACTGATATTGGTTGGACACCTGTGATCTTGAAACTTGTGTGCTGGACTGGGCTCTTGACTATTTGCTCCCTTTTGAGAACCCCAATGATATCTCAGCCTACACTATAGCAGGTTCATCAGAAGTTAGTGTGGACTGAGACTCAGCAGAACGGGGTTCTGGGGCTCTGGCCACTTGCCCTTAGTGTGAAAGTGAGATGGTCCCTCCGTTGCAGGTAGGGGTGGCAAAACTCATTATTTTTCAGGTGATCTGTAAGACCAGATATCACTTAGGAAAGGCAGTTTAGGACTGTGCATTATCATGCCAGAAGGAGCAAGTTGTGAAACCAGAACACATGGAAGGAGAGACCTGCTGGTCCATTAGGGATGGTCTGTCGCAACACGAGGGAGAACTGACAATGACACCATTGTGCAGTTTTCGTGTTAACCTGAATATATCTTTTATTTCAAGTGACCTTTGTCCTAAATGACTTACTGATGGTGACACGCTTCTGATTACCTTGTAAAGTTGTCAGGCCTAATAGAGAAAATAAGACTTGAATGCTTAAGTCGTCATTTTCCTGTGTGTAGAATGATAATATTCTACTCCTGTTCTGTGGGGCATTTTACTATTTGGAATGCTTTCTCACCTATCCTATTTGATCCTTTTAGCCTCTTACAAGGAAGATGGAGTAGTTTGTTCCTTTTTTTTTTTTTTGACAAGACAGTTAAGGCGTGGAAAATGAAGTGACTGTTGAAGCTCAAGTTAAATGTGACAGGTTAAGACAGCCCAGCCCTGCTGTTCGTCGGAAGGACTGTCTCAGTTTGTTCTTGGTACCTGTTTTCCATATCTGCAGAACTTGGCAGGCTGCCACATGATTTGTATATGTAGGTGTCCACATCAAGAAGTGGCTCCAGGGGCTGGGGTTGTGGCTCAGTGGTAGAGCACTTGTCTAATGTGTGAGGCACTGGGTTCTATTCTCAGCACCACATATAAATAAATAAAATAAAAATCCAATGACAACTAAAAAATATTTTAAAAAATGAAGAAGAAGTAGAAGAAGTGGCTCCAACAAGATCCTTGGCCATTGACATCTTCAAGTGAGAGTAGCAGTGTGCATCTCATACTTTTATGCTTCATTCCTGACACCGGTAGTGGCCTCTGCACTACAGGTGCAGTGTGTACTGGATATTCTCAGATTCAATATTACTGGTTTCCTATTGATTTTTATAATCATTTTTATAGCTCATGAGTTTTGTTTTTTAAGCATGGGAAGGATTCTAGTTTTAGTTTCCTTTTCTATAAACAGGTACTATACTACTTATGTAGTTCATCTACAGTGGAACTATCATAATCAACTGAGATCATTTATGAAGCCATGTAAATGATCAAGTGTTTTATAGGCATAAGGAATTGTTATGAAAGACTTTGAGTTCAGTATGGAAGTTGGCATCCATTAGAACAACTGGTCATGATATCATCTATTAGCTCTATTATAAAGCTCTGTGGGGGATTATGTGGTTCACATAGATGCTGTTGCTGATGACTGTGAAGGTGCAGAAAGGCTTCTTTCTCAATTTCCTTGGGGAGGACCTGCTCACACATCTGGATGCTCTTGGACAAGGTATGTGTCCATAAGGAACAGGGGCCCACTGTCAGGAGTTACCAGTTGACCTCCAGGATACTGGGCAGAGGGTCAGTGCCACACTACTTGGAACTAGCCAAAAGAAAAATAATAATTTTTGCCATTTGTCCAAAAAGGAAAAAGAATAAAACTGAAACACATGTTGGAGAATGTGTTATTAAACCTAGAATTAGTTGAGTTAGTCAAAGGACTACACTAGTGTGTGCCTATGTGGCACTCCTGTATGAGGGTTAGGAGGAGACTATTGCTGCTCTCAAGGCTGCACCCACAGGAGGCGCCCACTGATTGTGTAGAGAGGAGCTTTTGGGAAGACTCAGACCTTCCCAGCTGTATTAGCAAGTTATGGTCACGGTGCAGCTACGCCCATGCAGTATTCACTGATGTAGGACCTCCTCTTGGGCCTAGGCTCTGTGCTGGCCTCTGGTCTCTATAGTAAATGGAGGATTTTGCAGTCTCATGAGGCTTAGCAAGTCATTCACTTGTTCAGTATGTGTTTGTATGGTAGCTATCTGTGTGCTTTGAGCAGGGAGATGAACAGTGAATTCCAAGGAGCTCAAATCTGTATGGAGAAGACAAAGAGGTCATTGATTATGTTCCTGAGAGAGGGGATTGGTTATGGTAAAAGTCTGCACAGAGAAAGGACCAATCAGACCAATCAGTGAGCTCGTGTGTCCTAGAGATTGTGAATGATTTTTTAATAGAGTTGAGAAGGTATTGTAGAAGATAACTAGGTAGAAGAAATGGAAGATGACCTTTCTGGATCAGGAAACAGTATATGCAAAGGCAAAGAAGCCTACAGTGCCAACAGAATAGCCAGGGAACTGCACGTGGCTCACTCCCACAGCAGTATCATAACAAATTACCTTACTCCAGTTGAAGTCAGTGCTTCTCAATATGATTGAACCACCTACCCACCCTTCACCCCTACTCCAAAGAGTGTTTGGAAATGTGTTGTTTTTGATGGATAGAGTAATTGTGAAGCTGTGCTGGTATTTGCTGGACAAAGCCAGGAGTGCTGTTTGGCCCTCAAAAGGAGCAACTGCCTTGTCCCATATGGTCATGGCATTTTCTTGGATTTAAATCAAAGTTTAAATCCTGGGAGTTACAATGCCATCAGGTGACAAGGTAGAGAGCATGCCTACTGTTTTCAGCTGAAGTGTAAAAGCCTAGGTCCACACCACTTTTAGGTTGTTAGTAAAGAGTGGAATGCTTTTCCCATTAGTATACTTTCCTGAAATTTCTTTGCCTTTTCTGGTTTCTGTGTTTTATTGATATTCAACCTTATAAAATTCTAGGTAATACTTTCTGTTGATGGTGCCTTTGTTAAGAGTTAACACTTTGTTGCCTTCCTCCTGTTTCTAAGCAGAGGTTCTTCCATTAAAGAAATAGGTCTCTTCCTTTCCCATCTCTCCTTCCCTTCCTTATTTTATTGGCAGTTGGCTAGTGATTTTGAAAGACTGGACTGGAAGATGAGCTGGCTGCCTCCTTTCTATGGAGTCTCTGGAAAGGTGACCTTCTGATTTATAAGATTAGCAGCAATGCCAGAGGCCTGCATGTTTGCCACCTAAACTTAGCATAGGGGATTTTTAGCTGTACCCTCTGTACAGTGGTATAGTTCGTATAGTGTATGAATGGAGCAAATGGTGGCTGGAGCTCCTCTGGGCCCACCCAGCTGTGCCAGGGCCCAGAAAACTCTTCTCGCTCATGTGAACAAGGGTATTGTGTGCTTCATGGCCACCCTGTTGCACAACTCCAGAGGGCACCATTGTGTTCTCCTTGTATTCTGAATTTACTCTTCTTGGTCTAGTATGCTGTGCCTTGAAAGTGAGTCAAATGTCCACAGGCCTAACTATGCCTTTGCATGTAGAGTTTATAAGTGGTGAAGCTGAAATTTTAGTTAGACCTGCTTCCTCTATCTCTCCAACAGGGGAATGGTGTGTTATTTATTTCTTATCTAGTTTCCTTAGTGAAAAGAGGCTTTGGGGCTCTGCGAACTCTAAATTTTGTCTTTCTGACATGATCCAGTGTATTCATGCCTTTGATTAGAAGTTCAAACAGTAGAGAGGAATATAAGTAGCAAACTGAAGTATTCCTTCATCTCTTTCCGCCATGCTCCTTCTTATAAATTATCATTGCTAATGCTTTGGGGGTGACTCAGATTCTTTGCTGTTCTGGTGTTGTATGTATTTTTAAAAATGTTAGCACATTATTGATGTTCTATAGTTTGCTTTTTAAAAACATTATACATGGAGAGAGCTTTCTATAAGTACATTTGAAGTTTAGTTCTTAATTTGAAAAATTACATATAAAATAATAACTATAATACTTAAATGTGAGGATTACTGTGCAACAGCCACTGTTTTGAGTCCTTGACACATATCATAATTCTCTGGAATTGGCAGTGTTAATTTCAATTTTCGGCTCAAGGTACTGAGGTACAAGATTAGAAAATGGGGAATGAAGGGAAGGGAAGGAGGATAGGAAAAGGAAAGACAGTGGAATGAATCTGACATAATTTTTGTATGTACATATATGAAAACATCATGGTGAATCCCACCATCATATACATCTACAAGAATGGGGTTCTAACTACAATAAGATATATTCCATGCTTGTATAATTATATCAAAATGGATTCTACTGTCATGTATAAGTAAGAAGAACCAATAAATTGTTGTAAAAAAAGAAAGAAACTGAGATACAGAGATCAAGTGACTTGTCTAAGTTCATCCTGGACAAGTATATAAAATTGGTCTTTGAAGGCAGAATGCTTGACTCCAGAATGCACACTCTTAAATGTTATATTGACAGCACATGGTATAAAATTCAGAAGGTGCAAAAGGTTAGTGATAAGGTAACAATCAATTGAGGTTCCTGACTCTGTGCCCTAGTACTTCACATTCTTGTCCCAGAGTCAGCCCTCTTCATGTCATTGTGAACCCTTGGGTTCTCTTGTAGACTCCCTAGTACAGAAGTCTCATTACAAACATTTTTCTTTATTCCCTAAGATATAAGTTCATCTACTGTTTATCCATTTAAACTCTGTGATCCTGCTTTTTAATTAATTACCTTTTTTAAAATAGTTGTATACTACTCCACATAGAAATATATCATTATTTAGAATTTCTCTTCTGGTTTCTAATAGCATGCTATTCTAAACAATGTGTTCTCAAAGATTTTCACCTTTATATTATATTCCAGTAACACATGGGTGAATATTTCTGTAGGAAATAGACTTCAACATGGGATTGGCCAGTAAAATGGGATGTGCATTTACCATTTTTGTAGATGATGATATATGTTTTTCCCAAAAGGCAGTGCCATTTTGTACTCCCACTAGTGTTCTTGTTTCTGACTCCCTTGCCAACAGTGGATATTATCGCCAACGTTTTGTTAGTCTGTAAAGTGATGTCAGTATACCAGATGAGCAAAATTAGCAGCATTGGGAGTTATCATTTAGTGTATCCAGTCTTGCTAATATTCACTTGCCCAAGAAGAAGAGTCATATGCAAACCATCATGTGGATACTTCCCTTTTTGACTAAGAAATAGCTCTGTACTTTACTCTTAAAAATGTAACTATTAACTGGGGATGTAGCTCAGCTGGTACAGTGCTTGCCTTGCATGCACAAGGCCCTGGGTTCAATCCCCAGCACCACACACACACACATAAAAGTGACTATTAATAGCAAGCCATTTTTATCAACTTCAGGAGAATGACTACCATGTCACTGTGGAAGATGCTTCCTACAGGGGCAGACAGTTATGATTTGGGAATATACTCTCTATACTTTAATACATAAAGCAGTCCTCTTACCAACCTTCCCACTAAGGTGGTAGAGCAGTTCCTAGCTACGAAATGCTGGGTGGCAGTGTGGGGACCCCAAGGAAGCTGACATTGGAACAGTGCTTCATGCAAATGGGAAACTCAAGCTGTCATCATGGAATTGATGAAGCTCCAGGAATGACTCTCTAGGGCTTGTGCTTTCATATGGGCCCATTCTTCTCTGAGAAGATTTTCCAAGGAAAAGTCAGTGCCTTTAACTCCATGGCTGCAGATTCAATGCACACTTTTTTTCAGACCTGGAAGAACAGCATTTCAGTCTGATCTGCCTGACAGATCCCAGAATGTGGTGTGTGAGCTTGTGGGTCAAAAGGTTGGTTGTGGATGGAAGAGAGTATTTTTGTGTATGAGGGGTGCTGCGCCTCTGTTTCCCTGAGCTCTTTGATCCTCTGAGGTTTATTGCATGACTCGAGAAGGCAGAGTTTTATAGGATAGCTTTGCAGCCTTCTGGGAGTTCCGGGTCGAGGTGTGATGCTGGCTCCTTCCTTGTCTGGGTTCTGCAGCTGCCCACCCTTGTGCTTAGCGGCTGCCGTTTCTCTTTTAGAGTCGGTTTTCTAAATAATGAACTCAGGGTACATGGTACTGACAACTGCTCTGTGGTTGACTTTGAAGCTATCAAATTTTAGTTTTTACTTTGGAATTTTGTTTTCCAGTCATGTTCTATTTTAGACTGTGGGATTTACTGAAGAACAAGAAACTGATGTTGCCTGCACCCCCTTCCGAGGCTGTCCCCTTTCAAAACAGGATTGACAACTTGACAGTTTACTAACAACATGTCAGAAGTGCATACACTATGAAGACTCTAATTTGAAAAGTGTTTATGATAAAATGATACGAGTCTAAGTTTAATATTCATCACACGATTGAGGTGCCTGTTTCACTGGTCTGTTCTTGATTTTGACGGGTTTTAAATAAAGCCATCATAATCTCCTAAACCTTGTTGGTAGAACTACCATTTTTATTTCTGTGCTTCTAATTGAGTTGAGTTTTGTAAGGGTAGAAGAAAGGTTTTGAGGTGACCTTTTATGTCAAAAATCACATACCAATTCTAGAAAAAGTTTCAATTGAAGTAGTTGTGTTCTCCTTGAAGAGTTTCTTGGAGTGCTAAATGTGTTTAATTTGCCTTGCAGTTTTTGTGTTCTAATATCTACGTCTAAAAAATAAACTCTTTGTATTGGTACAGAGTTATATGAAGTGAGTCTTTTGCACAGATATGGCTGGGAGATAAAAGCACTGAAACTTACTAATAAAGGATACTATATTAGCAGTGTATTATTTGATATCTATAAGGCAGTGCTTCTAGAGGACTCAGGAGACTTTTCCCTGTGGTCATTTCCATCTCTCTTCCCATTAAATAAATAAGCATCCTAAGTAAACATTCTAATGTTCTGAGTGCTCTTTATGATCACTTTTGAGGAGTTGGCTAGACTCAAGCACAGTTTTTAGAAACTTTCATTCTTTCTACTATTATAATTGCATTTTATGTCTGAAATTTCTGTGTCTTTAAGATCATCTTTATGATGGATATTATCCTACTTTCCTGTGGATCATTTAGCATATTGGGATCTATACAAAATCGTCTAGTTTGGCAGCTTCCTGTTTACATGTATTCTGTATTTGAGCTCCTCTTCTGTGCTTCTGAGTAGACTATGAAAGAGAAGGATGAAGGGAAGTGTGATGGCTGAGGGTTGAAAAAAAAATTTTTTGTTTTTTGGTTTCAGGGAGTGAACCGAGGGCCTCATGCATGGTAGGCAAGTGCTTTACCACTGAGCTACATCCCCAGCCCTTTTTATTTTTTATTTTGAGACAGGGTCTTGCTCAGTTGTCCAGGCTGGCCTCAAATTTGTAATCCTTCTGCCTCAGCCTCACAAGTAGCTGGGATTAAAGGCATGTGCCATTGTGCCTGGCTAGGGATCATTTTTTTTAAAAGGCATGCAAAACCAGTCATTTCCATGTGACTAGCTGCTACCAGAAACCAAGTAATGTCCTGTCATCATAGATTAGGCAGCTGCTTTGTAGGACTGGAACTCATTGTGTTAGTGTGTGTCTGGTACTTGAGGAGGGATCTAAGGACACAGTTTATTTTCAAGAGCTGTTTTCCTTGTGATGCTCTTCTTTCCTGATGGGTATTTCTGTTCTGAGCTAAGTGGTAGGGGTGGGCAGCTGGGAAAAAGGTGCAGAGTTATATGAAATGAGTCTTTTGCACAAGTATGGCTGGGCGATAGAAGCACTGTTACTGATTTGTTTTCTCTTTTCTTTTCCTTCTGCTTTTTTAGTGCTATGGATTAACCCAGGGACTTGCAAAAACTAAGCATGTGCTCTATCACTGAGCTATACTCCCAGTCCTGATGATTTTCTTTATGTCTTACAGCTCCCTATCAACCTACTAAAGTCTTCTTTTCTTTCCTTCTTGACTCTCTTCTGAAGAAACTCTCCATTCATTTAAATTATAAAATGAGTGAAAACCACTAAAAATTAAATAAGAGGAGAGGTGTACCGTAAGCCTCACTTTAGAAGTACAAAATGGGTGACAGGGCCACTCCTTCTTATCTCAGAAGCAGGAACACTACAACTCCTATTGCATGGGCTGCTATAGCACTGAACTGCATTTAATCCATCACCGTGATGCAAGAAAATGAGAGCAGAGTCATCTTTCAGCAAGCTCTCAGAGAAGGAGAGTATGCTACTGTTGTCAATAAGCATTTGAGACTCTGTATACTGATGCTCCATACTTAATCCACTTTGTTTATTAGATTAATCAAGGTCCTACAGTCTTTGTACTATTGCTATGAGTCTTGGGGGATGTTAGTCTGAGAGTGTGTTGTTACTTTCCTCCCACATGCAGCTTATGCCAAGCCAATGACAGCTAATGCCCAAGAGACCACCATGGTGTCTGCCTAACAGAAGAACAGCATTTCTGCAAAGTGGGTGTCCTTTCCTTCAGGTGAACCTGGATAAAAAGCTGGAGTTCCTCTTAAGAGCATCTTTTTTTTTTTTTTATTAACATTATGAAAGGGCTTATTTCAAATTTATGTGAAAAAAAAATCAGCATTCCCTTTTACATTTAAGTATCTGTATGAGTTGATTGCCAAAGAAATTGGTTTGCAAATGTGTAAGGGTATTTTAACAACAGCTCCTATCCAGTGAATATTTTGTTATTAGGCTAAGTGCTCTTAAATCCATTATTAGCTGGGCTAGTCTTCACAATGACCTCTTCAGGTAGGTGCATTTACTATCATCCCTGAATTTCAGAAGAGCTATCTATGGACACATAGGTATGGATGATAATGAGCTTTGAGCCCAGGACTCTCTGATTCCTGAGCATTCACTCTTTTAATAAATTCCTCAACCTAGACTGATGTCTGTAACAGAGGGACAGGCACCGCTCTGCAAGGATCACATAGATTTCCAACGTCTGTCCTCAGCTACTGTTCAGTGATTGAATGCCCTGGAGCTTGGTTGTTGGACAGTGATGACTAGAATTAGAAGTTGGTTGGCAGGAGAGTTATTTTCTTTCCTACTCTCGTTGCAACTCACTGTCCCTGTAACCTAGGGCAATTTAGGTCAGAAAAGGACAAACACAGCCAAGCTCTTGAAAATGTTATGTGGGATTGCTCACGCCTAGATGACCAACATCTGTGTAATGATTTCATTCAAGAACAAACACAAACAACCACCATCAAACTTGTTTCTTTTATATTATTATTTTTTGTCTTGTGTGCAATCTCAACACTGAATAGAGTGCTCTCAGAACAAATGCACTTGGTTGAAAGAGAAGTAGTTACTCAGGAGACAGCTTAGTATAATGAGTCAGTTCCCATATTGTTACTGAGCAGGACTTGGTGGTTAGAAGACTCTGGAGGGTGAAATTTGCTGTAATTAAAATAAATTAATTGGCAGGTTTGTGCAAAATACAGGTTTTACTGTTTTGATTCCAGAGAAGCCGAATAAGGGCATTATATTTATGGTATTTTTTTTTCAGTACATTTTTTCATGCCAAGAATTGGGCCATTAAATTTTTTTTTACTTGGCATTAATGATGGGAAGACATTATGAGAGGTAAGGCAGACAGAATTGCATTTCTGTTGGAGGGAAGAGCAAATCTCTCAGCCCTACATATTTTTCAGAGTTCAGACCAAATGGAGAGTTTAGATCAAATGGAGATCTTCAGACAGGAATTCATGGACCCAGAAACTTTCTAAAGGATATGTCCTGGATGTGATAATAAGGGGTATTGGTAGATTTCAGGAATCCTATTTTTAGATCTCAACTTTCATATATTCTTTGTTCCCTGTAGTCTCCTGTTCTAATAGACACACCCCCTCCCCCTTGCCAAGAGAAAGGCCAGTCTCAGTTGTTTTCTTAATATTATCAGGGTGCTGTTTGAGACCCTGGGGTGAAAAAACACCTGTGCTCTGAACAAAGGAATGATTGAAATGGTAGTGTTGGTGTTGATGAAAATTAATGATTCTAATGACAGGATAACAAATACTTTTGCAATTCAGGTGGCATCCAATTCTTTATTTTCCACAAAATTGAAAGAGGACTTAATTGAGTTGTCAGTTGATCATTAAAAATAATTTTGGTGATAGATCACTCTGAGATTTTTTTGGCATACATCCCAGAAGGAATTCAAACTATAGAGGAAAATTATTAAAGCAAACTTAAATTTCCATGTAGTTACTTGCATGAACAAGTTTTCTCAGCTTTTAGATTAAAAAAGGGGATGGGTCAGATAAGAATAAAATTGATGCCTCTTTTAGAAATATTCCTCTATACATACCTAATTTAATTACAAAAGTATCTCATCGGTCTCATTATGAGCTGAATTTTTAAAGCAGCTTATTTTTATTCTTAATAGTTATAGAATATTTAATATTTATGTTTTTATCCATTATATAAAACTGACAACAAATATAAATCAGCCCTGATACAGAAGTAATTTGAGTCTTATGGTCATAAGAAACTTAAAAGTTAATATTTGTATTTTAAAAAGTTCTTTTGATCATAAAATATTTATATTTATGTGTAATTTTTTGTTTCCTGTGACCATGATATTTATATACATGTAACAATTTTCATTGTTATGCATCTATAGTAAACTTACTTCTTATTATGTCTTTCCATCATTAATGCCAAATAAAAAAATTTTAATGGCCCAATTATCTTTGTACTTATTTTACAAAGATACATGATAGAATGACTAATAAAATGTTCAAACATAAAAAATACTTTATATAAAGATAAAAATCTGTGAGGATAGTGCAGTGGAAATAATTCAAGGATAAATATAAGGAATAAAGGAAAACAAAGTCTTTTCACCCACGCTATTTCAGGTTCTTTCTTTCACGTGTAATGGTAAAGAGCAAGTTGATGTCTTGATTCAGGTGGATACATTTTAGAGAATTATGTTATAGTTTAATTTTCAAGTGTTATTATTCAGTGCCTTGGAAATGTAGATCGTTTTTCACTGTTTAAAATTGCAATGAAAAATATTATTAAGATGTAAACTTAAAAATGTACAAGGGAAAACATAGTTGTCATAAATCTTTTAATAGGCTTGCAAACAAAAATAATTTAGAAAGCAGTGAGATAAAGCATCATATGGTGATGATGAGGAACTAGTCACCTGGGAATGCAAAATGTAAGTGAGAGGAAGCCCTAAAACCTAAGTCCAGGGTGGATTCCCTGGAACCATTTGAGGTCACAGTGAAAGAGAGCTGTTGGAAATTGTACCTTTCACTATCCTATGATGGTGGTGAGAACTGTTAATTAAAATAGTCATTTTAAATATTATTATTATTATTATTTAAAAACCTGCATTTATTCCCCATACTAGAGTGCATTTGTGTTTGTGTGTGTTGGGGGGTGGTTCTTGTGGTGATAAAGAGGTTTTTGGTCCTTTTCCTAGATAAAAGTAATATCAAGGGAGCTTGTGGTTTTATGCAAGATAACACCCCCACACCACACCTTTTTGTCATAGGTCATCAGAAGCTGACCCTTAAATTTGAGCAGCAAGTTCATTGAGTTTCTGAACCACGAAAGCTCTTGGGAACACACAGCTCAAGCCAGTAAAGGTAGAGTGTGTCTTGAGGAAGGTGACAGTCTTTTCCAAATTGGGCGCGTGTGAGCAATTTCTGTTTTTAGTGATAGGTACCTTCTCAGGTTGTATGGCCTTGTCTGATGGGATGCCATGGACTCTTACAGTCAACTGGAAGTTCAGAGGTCATCAGCTAGTCAAGGCTCGGAGTGGGTGGGCATGGTCCAGGCTGTGGTGCAGATCATACCTGGCGGGCTATTGCAGAGCAAGATGAAGGTGGAGAATCTGGATAGAACTGGTGCAGAGGAGGAGGGTGGGGAGAGATGAGGAGGATGGAAAAAACCTGCAAGGGAAGGCCACAGGAGTCCTCTCTGAGGCATCTTTGTGGATCACCTGCCTAGGGCTGTGGCAGGAGGTCTATTCTTCCCCACTGCCTCCCACACCCTGGCCCTGTCAGCACCCCAGGGATGTCAGGCTGCACAGACTCCTTGCTTTCTTGCCTTATCTATTTTAATCAGTGCACAACTGGACATAATGCTGCTTAGGTAGCCTTTCTCAAAGGCCATTTTCCACTTGGAATGGCCAGTGAAAATGTCTGGGTTTTTGCTGGGGCAGCTCCTGCCTTGGGCATTTCCAAGCTTTCCCTCAGCTGGTATAGCCATGACCGTGGTCTCCTGCAGTTCTTCATGGCACATTGAGTGTGCGCTACCCTTTGGGAGCAGGTGATTCCTAAATATTGCCTAACAAACAACTATTTGGAAACCAGACTTGATCCCAGTGGAACCCTTTCAAACTAGCTGCTGACTGCCTTTAAAAGAGCAGTGCAGGCTTCAAAGCCACTTCTGTTTGGCTCTGTTATTAATCTCTTTAGGAAATGATTCCTTAGGGAACCAGGATAAGAGGGCCTGCTGCCTACAAAACAGCTGACTTGCCACTAAGCCTTTAGAAAGAGACAATGGAAAATAATTTGGTACAACAAGGGCTATTGTCCGGAAGTGACATTTCCCCTTCCCTCTAGTTGAAACAGTTGTGTTCAGACATGGAAAAGTAATTATAAATTGGGGAGGGGGCTGGGAGTCATCTCCTTTTGCTATTTATTTGTCACACAGTGCATGAAGGAAGTCCTGCTTTGTTCTACTTTGTTTCCTTTCTGGTGTTTGGACAGAATGTCTGTAAAATCTGACACTTATCAGGCAAATGTATAGAATGTCAGAGGGATTACATTGGATTCTGGGTACTCGTTGGTTGGCCTTTGAGCTGTTGACATGCCAGATTTGTTTGACATCAGGGAAATGATAAATGTCCATGTGATCACACTGATTGTCACATGTGTGCTTGTTGATTAGTTTGTTCAGATATGAGACTATCCTCTGGGGTCTGGTATACTAATGAGATCTTTCTTTATAACAGAGTGTCATTTTTACTTGTGCATCATATAGCAGAAAATAAAGTTTAATGCCTTATAGTTTTAAAATTGGAAATACCAAAAAAGCAGGGAAAAAGTACCAAAATCTCTCTAAAATCCTTATACCAGAAATAACCTATTATTATTCTTTAAGGTATTGCCTTCCTGTCTTTTAAAATTTTTACTTATGTATTTGATGTATTTTTATTGTAACAGAATTATATACCATTTAGTGTTATGGTTTTTCTATTTAATGACAGATTGGTCAAGAATTAATCTCTGTTGCAGAAGATGAATACTGGAAAACCTGAATTGCTGTAATTTTAAGTAATAGTGTTGCCTGGTTTTGAAGGGAACAGTTGCCCAGATTTTTACCTCTGTTTCTAACACTGGCATTGAGTTTCAAAAATTCACTGGTTCTTTTTACATGGGAGATGGGTTACCTGGCCTTTGACTGAGGTCATATGCTTCTGGTGGCTCACTTTCTATTAGGAGAAGAAGACACACCCTCTGAGAGATCTGGTCAAAAATCCCTTCCTAGAGAAATCCAGACCTTCACAGAGAGGCTGGTGCATTAAATTCGGCCATCAAGAAGAAGGTGTCTCACTTTTCTTATTTCAGAAGTATTTTTGAAGGTATTTTCTCTAGCTAAATGGGATGTTTGCCTTCTGGGTGGAAGATATTTCCTTAAATTACTCTGAAAAATCCCAAGATGCATGGTGGAATGAGATTGACATCATTACCCTAAGTACATGTATGAAGACACGAATGTATGAATATACTTTGTATATAACCAGAGATATGAAAATTTTGCTCTATATGTGTAACATGAGTTGTAATGCATTCTGCTGTCATATATAACAAATTAGAATAAAATTTTTTAAAAAATAATCCCAAGATGCATAGCACAGAAAACTTACTGGAATATTTGCTTTAAATTTCATTTGGGCAGTGTTATTGGCTGAATTATGTCCCCCACCCCCCTTTCATATATGGAAGTCTTAACCCAGTACTTTAGAATATAACTACATTTAGATATAGGCCTTTAAACAGGTGACTAAGTTAAAATGAGAGATTTAGGGTGGGCCCTAATCCAGTCTGATTGGTGTCCTTTTGAGATGAAATTTGACTTATAACAAGGTACGAGGGGTGTGTGTGTATACAGAGGGATGACCAAGTGAGGACACAGCCAAGAGGGCGGCCATCTGTTAGTTAAAGAGAGGCCTCAGAGCAAACCAATTTTGCTAGCACTTCATTCTTGAACTTTTAGACTTCCAGAACTGTGAGAAAGTTAATTTCTTTTGTGCAAGCTGACCAGTCTGTGGCAGTTTGTTTTGGCAGCCCTAGACAACTATAATAAGGCTGTTAAAAGAATCCTTGAAATATTAGAAATGTCTTTTCCAATTATAGTAATACGGAGAAAATTTCAATGTGTATGTGAAGAAGACACCTTAGAGGATCAGGAAGATGGACTAGGGGATGATGGTACTTAGGTAGATGCAGGATTTTGGTCAAGTTCTAGCTACCAAATCCTGTGGTCCATTTTGTGTGTTCCATTGTGTTATTATGCTTTATAACTTACATCTGTGTATCATTATGTGATTCCCCTCTTCATGGATTAAATATAATAAAGATAAAAGAAAAAAGTTAAATATAAAACAAGGCAAAATACTTGTTTACATGGATTATACTTAGTGAAATAAAATATGACATGGTCAAAATTCTTATTACTATTCATTTTCATCATTTTTCTTTTCAATAGTTAAGTCTATTTTGTGAAGTGATTGTAATTGTGTTCATTAGTTATTTCTTTATGGGAAATAGGTTAATTATTTTTTTCATTTAAGCGGAAAATTAATATCAGAAGTGAACCATTCAGCCTTGCCAATGAGATAGGAAAATGCAGAGCTTAAGCCATTGAAGCATAATTCTAAAATATCTGTGCTTTGAAGGAGGGTCAGAACTGTCTGTGAAAGCTTTTTTAACATTTAGACTAGAATATATTTACCAGGCTTTTGAAAGTAAGCTGTGGGTGTTTAGTGAAAGTGGTTCTGAACCATGTTCATGTTAGTTTAGGGTTTTTTTTTTTTTTTTTGTTACTATGACTAGAAGTTTTTCATGTTGCTAAATCACATTTTAAATGAATAGAAGCGGTTATAAGGTAAAATATCTGACTGGATTACTGTGGTAGAAAGGCTTTTTTTTTTTCTTTAAAGCACATATGGTACTAGTTCTGAGTATGCTGTGGCCCTGGGTGACAGTATTTTGTGTATGTTGATAATTATTTACGGAGAGACATTTTACTTCAAGATTTCTTGGATTACTTGAGCATATCATCAGGTTTTCTGGAAACTGAAAATCTTCTTTTAATACCCTAATTAATTTTTTACTTAAGAACATTTTTGTAAAAGATGTTTAATATCCTTCCCTCTTGGACTATTGTGAATGTAGCTTAATCTTTTATGTAGTTAAGCAAGGCCATCATTATGAAGACAATGCTTGTTCTGCAATATGGTGTGGCTCTGAAGCTACTGTGATAAGTACAAGTTTGCACCTATGGTAAATAATCCTAAATTTGTTTCCTTCTTTGTGTCTGTGCGTCTGTGCGTGCTTTTTAATTTTTTTTTCCTTTTCTTCTCTCCTATTTGTTTTCAGACCATCACTTATAATTTTCTTGGCTATTTTTGCAGTTTCTCTCCTCCTCATAATTTTCTGCCTCTGCTTTGCTTATGGAAATGGAGATGGTAGCAAGTGAATTTATAGTGGTCATGTATAAATCAGAGGCCCAAGAAACTTGGTTTCAGGAAAAACTGCTCATGGAATTTATGGTATCATAGCTGAGTTACTCAACTGTTCAAACTAATAGCTTCTATTGCATGCTTGTTGTAGGTGAGCCCCACCCAGTGCTGGTCCATCTCTCTGATTTAGGCTGGTGAATGAGCCTGTAGGTGATTTGTCTCCTCTCTTATCAGTTATGATAATTAGTTTTTGCATTTGAAAAATTCAAGTTCTTGTTTCTTTCAGACCTGATTCGACTTTGGAATAGAGGCTAAAAGTCTCATCAAAGGCTACAGGAGAATAGGGATTGACACCAAAGTTCTGGAATAGTCCATAAATGCATAATTGATGTTCATTTCCTACTTCTGCCTCCCTTAGCTATTGGCATGCTATTTTTCAGATATTTTGCAAGTCAACCACAGAAAAATTTTTATAATACCTTGTCCCATACTAAATTCTTTCTTTAAAAAAATCAAATATTTGTAAAATTCTTGTAATTCTTAATTGAATCTTCCAGAGATTTAAATTATCTTGTTCTAAATGACACTTTAAATTTTGTGCTTAAAATTTCATCCATCAAGCTGTGTTGGTACCAGTTAGAAAACTAACTTTGGAGTAAAAATGAGAATACAAGTGTATGTGTACTTTCTTACAAAAGACCACACAGGGTGCTGATGTTTTCTGTTTGAGGTCTGCCATGCTTGAATTGCAATTTTTCATGGATTTCTGACCCAAACTGGGACAACAGATGTACCTGATTTTCTCCTTCAGTGATTTACAAATATAGTTATAAATAGAATTAAAAAGTGATCTTCAGCCATGGTCAGGGTTTACCTTATCTCCCTGTACTGTTTAACCATGTTTTTAAAGGAGCTTTTTGCAAGTGTGATAGCAGATCACCTGGGGTGAGTGACTTTGAGACTTGGACTTTGAGATCTAGATGAACATGCGTGGGAGTGAAGGACATAAGGTAGAAAATATCTAGTTCTCCTTCCATGTAGTCCAAATGGAAGGCACTTTGAATTATTGAATACCTTAACGAGTTTTCAAAACTCACTTCTAGATCATTTTACAACAAAGTTTAAAGGCAGTTTAAAAGTTGATCAAGGGGTTGGGGATGTGGCTCAGTGCTACAGCAACTTTCCTGGCATGTGTGAGGCCCTGGGTTTGAACCCTAGTACAGCAAAAACCAAAACAAAACAAAAACAAAAATAAAACAAACAAACTAAAAAAACAAAAAGAACCTTGACTGATAACTTTATATACGTATATATTTTTATATGTATATATGTGTGTGTATATATGTGTATATACATATTTTATACATATATATATATATATATATATATGTATATATTTTACTAGTTAGTTCAGTACCTGATAAATTTTAGTCCAAACTGAGAAAATATTTTAAATACTCATGGGAAATAGTATTTTTATACTGGAAAATGTGATATGTGGTGGATTCAATGATCCTAAAAAGTAATATGGTTTTCAAATTTTGATTTAGATGTAATTGTGATCATTACTGCGTTTTTACACAGTAAATGTATTTTTGCACAGATAAATATACATTTATCTAAGGTAATAGATAGGATAATTGTTATTTAGAGATGGAGAGTGAGAAAGAGCTGGTGGGTTTTCTGCTGGCATAGGAGAAAGTCAAGGAGTCTTAATTTTATAAAACTTGTTAAGGTATTCAATAATTCAAAGTTTTAAATTAAAAGACTAAATAAGATCTTAAGAGAACATTTTTTCTTTTATCTGAGGCAATAGTAGGCACAGTATGCCTACTACCTAATATGTATGTGTGTGTGTGTATACACACATATATACACAGTAAGTAATTCAATTGAATTGCTTAAATTTTACTCAGGTTAGACTTGAACCAGTGCTTAAAGAAATGGTACAAAGACTCACAGGCATTGAAAAGAAAGTAGAAAAGATGGCTATTCACATAAGAATGTGAGATTGCAGTTTTTGTTATTAATAGCTTAAAATAAATTCCATGAGTATATGTGACCCCCTCCTGCCAAATGTCTTTCTTGCTTCTCCTTTTGCTGAAAACATTTTAAGTTAATGAGCTAATTTCCTAATGTCTGTTATGGAATTTGTGGATTCTGTAATAAAGTGAGTGTTCTCATGCCTTGTCTTTCACAAACATTTCTTGTCAAGGTAGGACTGGCTTCCATACAGCTGTGCACTGGAGAGTCATGAGTGACTGCAGCCAAGTCTGAATCCAGGCCGTCCGGCCTCTGGCCAGAAGCTTTGCCAGCTTAGCTGCTTGACCACCTGCTTCTGTTTTTCTGTTCCACTTGCAGATGGAGGATGTTTGCTCTTCTTCTGGCATCAACACCAATTTTTTAAAATTCCTTGGAAGAACTTGGAAAAGGGAGACAAGAGTTTGATCCATGTGCTGTAGTTTTGTTCCCTGAAAAATAACATCTCTTAATTGAGATCCTGGGACTTTGGTCCAGCCCTATATGCCATTGATCCAATGGAATTCTGTCTACTAATGATGAAAGCTTTGTAGTTGAGAATTATTGGAGACATGTCCAAAGGGAACTTTGGAAATTATAAACCATGCCATGGCTTTTCCTCTGTCCTTCCCTATCAAATATACATTGGATTTCAATAAAGTAATGAGAATTTAAAACAGATGCAGTTGTCAGAATTTCTTCTTCCAAGCAATTACTTTTACCTAAAAGAAGTTACTTTAAACATTTAACGTATGTTTCTATGAAACTGACATTCTTGAAAACAAAGGAAATTCTTATAGCCCTACAAGGTCAAATTTTTCTTTTCTTTCTTTTTTTTTTTTTTAAACTTTAAGGAGTTTAGCTGGATTGCTACATCTTATTCTCTTGAGGGAACTGAACTTTAAATTTAAAGTCAAGTCCACTCTTAAAGGATTTGATTTGAAGTACACTGTAGGATCTGAAGACACCTCCAGTAACAAGATATGACCCAAGTAAATGTGTAAGTTTTCCGGAGAGACTCATTAAATAAACACACACACACACACACACATACACACACACACATTCATACACACACAAAAATAGTAACATGGAAAGAGGAAGAGATCCTTTTGGCTCATAAGCCTGATGATTGGGTGTTTATGCTATTGTGTGTGATATGCCTTCCAGTAAACCTTGTTACAACATTGGCACATTACCCATCTAATGTGGAAAAAAAGAAAGAAAGAATCAAGAAGAAAATTTTGGATAGTCAATATTTTACTAAACTCATCGAGTTGTATATATTAAATATATCTAGCTTTTTAATGTCAATCGTGCCTTTAAAAAGTGATTTATGAAAAGAACAACAAAATACTTGTTCCTGGCACTGTTTTTTTTTTCTGCTTTTTTTTTTCATGGCATAGTTCCATTAACTCATTTATCTTACCCCCAAAACATGCCTTTTAATTTCCCAAGATATGTGGTTTAGATTGTGTAGTGGAAAATATTGTTTTAGAGCTCTTGACTTGAATGGGAGACAGTAGAATGAATAGTACATAACTTTCCTGTGTTCATATGTGAATACACGCCCAGTGTAACTCCACATTATGTTCGCCTACAAGAATAGGCAGTTAAACTCCATGTATGGATGACAAGTCAAGATATATTCTGTCGTGTATAACTAAAAAAACAACTAACCAAAACAAACAAACAAAGAGCTCTTGACTCTCTTTGCCTCTTATAGATATGGTGTTTAGAAGTAGAAGGAAAAGAAGGCAGCATGTGATTTTCCTCTTGACAAAGCCAAAGAGATATGACAAAATGGCAAGGAAGATTGGCACTACTTACTTTTCAGTGGCAGCAGTGGTGCTCCTAGGATTGTGACAGTGCAGCAGATAGCAGAGGGAGGTGGTTCCTGAAGGAGGACAGGGGGTGTTGAAGATATTCCAAGCCTAGGCACCAGGTGAGAAGTGTGAAAAGCATGTTTAAGCACCAGCTTTCTTTGATCAACTTGTGTCATTAGGTGATTCCTGGATGTTCTCATTTACCTTGATCTGCTTCTAACAGAATGTACCCTTTCTCAGAGAAAGGTACGTACTTGGTTTTCCTGTTTTAGATCACTTTAAGAAATTGATATGACTTGATATTTGCATGTCAAGAGAACAGAATGGAATAATAGTTCTTATCTTGGATTTTATAACCCACCATATGTGCCCTTTGTAGACATGCAGTGGACATTTTTGTTTGTTTGTTTCTAGGCACAGACTGAAGCCCATGTTGATATTCTGCTTAATATTAACAGTTTCAGCTGATGTTAGTATTTAGAAAGATACAGAATTTTTATTTCTTAATGGATAGTTCTGTATCCCATGTGGTTGTAATAATATGTTTATCACCATTAAGTGAAAGTTTCTGAATAGTGTGTAGTGGAACTCAGACCAGGGTTAATATTTTGTCACTTGCTAAATGTTTGGATCTTAGCTTCCTCATCTGTAAAAAGAGACAGTTCCACCTCAGGATGGCTCATGGACATTAAATGAAGCAAAGCACAATGGCCAGGATATTTGATGCTCCAGAAAGAGTTTTAAAACTACGTGTAAGCACTGAGCACGAGACAGGCTCTCTGGTGACTCCTCAGATTGTTGAGAGAAAGGATATCAATCTATTGAATGTCATGTAGATTCTGTGCATGTGTGCATGTATAAATGAAGTAGTGCACACTGAGTATACTAATTTCTGGCACAGAGTGAGTAAATAATTCAGGCAAGATAGGAAAATAACAAGAAAGATTAGTTTTATTTATTCAGTTTTTCAAAGCTTTATTATGCATGTATTTCATTAATATGGCTCTATGTAGATTTTTAAAACAGTAACAAAAGTATATATTTAAAGAGCATTGCATATGCTGTATAACCACTAAAGATGTGCAGGAAAATCCTAATATGATGAGAGTGGGATAATAAGTATGCCTACTTTTTTGGTTCATCATGTTTATTGAACTATATAATGAATATTTGTAAAGTACTTAGAAAGTATCTGCCTTGCCTGTACTAAGCTCTGTGCAAATGTTTGCTGAAAGTAAGATAAATAAATAATGAATAAGTAAATCAATGGGTCCTCTCTTTGGCTGTCACTAATTGTGCCAGGAGTGGGCACACAACCCAGAGACAGCCATCCATCAGCTGACACTGGCACGATTTTGGTCTAGCTCAAAAAGAAGCCCTGGGCCAGATTCTCTTCCAGGAAGTTATATTTGGGAAGTGAGAAATTAAGTCAATTAGCTGTGAGAAAGTGGATTCACAGCCCAGTGAAGAGGGTGGCCGTTAATGGATGCGCGCAACAAGGGACTCCATTGCCAGGGCAGGGATAAGAGTGGAGCATGTTGGGAGAAGAATGAGGAGGGTGGGAGAAGAGCAGAATGCCTGGGGGGTTAAACCACACTGGAGTGGCAACCCCCACCCCATTCTTTTTGTTTATTTGTCTTATAACTTGAGTGAAGCTCTCTTCTTTGTGTGACAAGAACATGATGTGATTAGTCATTTACAATAACTAGCTTGGGATTTCTTAACTTACTTCTTTTTGGGGAATGATTATTTTCATTTAGAAAACAGCTACTTGTTGTTATAGGATGTGGCAGTAGGTACAACAGCAGCTACAAGGGAGGAGAAATTGCCATCTGACCCTCCTACTCAGGGAGTGTTATGTTGCTGACAACATAATAAACAAAGAAATGTTACAAAGCAGTGTTTATCTCTTTAATGGAGTCAGGCATCCTTGGATAATTTAATAATGCTTGAGAACATCATATGTTTTGGTATAGTTGACTAGATCAGTAAGAAAAGGTTAAATTGTGTTTACTATGGCTGTGTTTTTCTTTCTTTCTTTCGTTTTTTTTTTTTTTTCGTTTTAAACTATGGTAGAGATGCATGCAATTATTTTGGGAAGGTTTCCCTGAACACCAGGTCGATTACTTAGTTGAACTTTGGACATTTTTATGAACCAGTATTCTTTTAGTTGCTAGTGATGAAAACCCACCTTGAAAATGTTGGCTCATATAACCAGTGGTGCAGGGGCAGAGCTGATTTTTGGGCAAAGCAGAAACCAAGAGGTTAAATGGACTCTCTAATAACTCTTGCTTTTGCTTCATCTCACATGATTGAGGCTTTTAGGTAGGAAAAAGTAGAGAGACCATCTTCATTTCAATATCCACACACAAAATTCTAAGTCCTGCTTGGTCATGTGCCTACTTCTAGGTGTACCACTGTATCCAAGGGGGATGATGACCAAGATTGGACCAATCTGGGTCCATATTTCTTGAGGCAAGGTGGGATACCACAGTGACAGCCCTGTCCCAGCTCTGCAGAGTGGAGGAGGGGCAGCCCCTGGGGGAGGAGTGCTGGCAGGCAGAGACAACATTTCCACTCCAGGCAAATGAATGGCAGAGTGTTTGTTATTCAGGAAACCACTCCTCCAGAGCTCTGCACTCTTGATGCCAGATAAATGAGGTTTCACACCCTTTGGAATTACTTACTTGTTGGGAACATACAAAATAAAAATTGTGATGTTTAAAAAAATGACCTAACTACACATTTTTAAAAATAATGTGTATATGTGTGTAAGCTATAATAAGGACTGATCCCTTTTTTCACTAGCCATTTTAACTACCTTAATACTAATAACATACCTTCTGTCCTCTGGATCCTAAAATCTTGGAAAGTTGAAGCCAGTCTGGATGGGCTTTAGCAGCTGTTGAGTTTAGAATATTCTTTAGTTAGAATGCTTAGGATGCTGGATTTTTGTCATCCTTTTCTTAGAGTCACTGTGGGAGAAAGAAAAAAAAAGAAACAAAATCTTTAGAGGACAAGTTGGGTAAATGTCATAAGTGAACTCTTGATATTACTTAAGTGGTCTAGAGAGACTGTTCCAGAGCTCAGGTTTTCCCCGGGAGAGTGTAATCTACCCCTACCTTCCTTTCATAAATAAAGCATCCCTTACGTCAGGTAAATTAGCCCAACCACTCTAGACAGTAGCAGAGGATTTCACTTATTTATTTATTTATTACCCCTAAAAGATTCTCTGTTTGAAATTGGGGTGCCGAACTAGTAAGCTGCTTTTGTGTTTCACAAGTTGATAGTACAATAAAGATAGATCACAGGATCAAAGAAAATCTTCTGATTATCCTTTCTGGTCTAATTAGAATTTATAAGAAACATAGCCTTCTATTGGGTTTTCCATGACAGACATGAAAGATGTATTTATCTTTTTATCTTTCCTTTCTGTTACTGTGGGCCTTGTTTGGTGCGGTTAACAACTGGGTTATATGATAGAGTGTGAAATTTTCCTACTTGGATTCTGCAGTAGAAATGTCTTACTCAGTTTTTAAGACCAGCACAACAAGTTTACCAGTTCATATTTTTTTTCTTGTTCATTTATACTGAACTTCTGTAGTTAATAGGAAGTATGTTCTTCAACGAGTAGTTGAAGACTACTTGTCACCAGTTAGATCTCCTAATAGAAAAGGAAGTAGTAGGAGATTTGTTGTTTTTAAAATGTTTCTGCACAGGTCTACTTTCAGGTTAGCTTAATTATTAAACTATGAAGACTCACTGGAGTTTATAATTCTTTCTGCTCCCCCCATTGCAAATATTAGTTAAATGTCTACATTTACCTGAGTAAAAAAGGTAAAGGAGCACAGGGTGATCCTGATGGTAGCCCCAAGTCCTGCCTCACAGAGCCCAGAGTCCTTGTTAGCTTGTGAAAATATTTGCTAAGCCTGCAGTCTCAGGAAAAAGTGGTGAGATACAAACTGATGAATGCAGTGATAGGATCTTTAATAGAGGTTATAGCCAAGCACAAGTAAAGTCCTTTAGAAAGATGAGTGTATAGAAGGTTAAAGTTTAGTAAATTAATTGTTGTTCCCTGCTGGAGGAACATTCTGTTTTCTTTCCTGCAGTGGCTACTGACCTCTGGCTGGGGAAATAGTGATGCCTGTTTAAGAAGACCACCCAGTGCTGTTCAGAGATTTCTGTGTAACCTCTGATTGCCACGTGCACATCCCTGATGATTTATTATAGATAATAAGATACTTTTCAGAGCAGGCTCCGTAGACTTGTAGACTTTCTTTGTCACTACTGCTCCTCTGTCTCCTCCCTTGGGGCTCTTCTCAAGCCCCACTTTCCTGGGAAAACTTCACCTCTAATCCCCTGAAAACCTGGAGTGGTCAGTCTCCCTCCCTCCCTCCCTTCTTTCCTTCCTTCCTTCCCTTTCTTTCTTCTTTCTTTCCCCTCCCTCCTTCCCTCTCTTTCTTTCGATGATGATGATGATAATGATAATGATAATGATGGTGTCATCTTGCTATATTGCCCAGGCTAGTCTTGAACTCCCGGGCTCAAGTGGTATTTCCACCTCTACCTCCCCAAGTAGATGGGACTACAGGTGTCTCTGGAGTGGTCTTTGCTGCTTTTACATTCCCGGTGGCTTTCTGAAATCCTTGGAGCTCAATATCATAGCTGTTGCTTATTTGGTTCTCCGGTACAGCGTGAAAGTACTTTTGCTTTCCTGGTTATATTATCCTACCAACTCTATTTGTAGAGATCATTTTAGTGTCTCATTCGATATTCACAAAAGCCTTTTTGAGAGAGGCACAATTGGAACCTACGTTTGCAGATGAGCTGAGTCACAGAGTTGGATATTTATGGAGCATTTGCTTGGACTGCGGTGCATTGAGGTGGACAGATGGATACTAATAAGTATGATATGCTCAATTGTGTAGAAGTTTGCAGTCTGACCAAGGAGAGAATTTGTACACAATTACAACAAATTGACATTTTATCTTGCAGAAAGTGGAAGGAGGGAATTGTGATTGGGAAGATGAAAGCTTTTGGGGGAGGATGTTGTGTATAGTTGTCCCTTGGTTTCCAAGGGGGGGTTGGTTCCAGGACACCCCTTACATAACAAAATCTGAAGGTGCTCAAGTCCCTTATAAAACCATGGTTTAGGAGGGAAAGGGAAAATACTGGGGAATGATATAGGCCAAATTATATAGTCATATTGTGTGTGTGGACAGATATGTAACAACAAATCCCACCATTATGTCCAACTATAATGTACCAATAAAATAGGGAAAAAACTTTAAAAAACATGGTATAGTATTTGCATATCATGTACATGTATTCTCCCATATGCTTTTACCCATTAAGCCCACGTTTTCAATTCTATGAAGATTTTAATGAAATTGACCCAGATACATTAAAATAGTTTGGAAATTATAATATAGAGTATATATATCCTTTATTAAAATTAAGAACAAAATACAGATTGTCCTGTAAGGAGGACAAGGGAACAGTATAATATCTTTTACATATATAAGATATCCTATAAATAGGATATTGAGCAAATACGATATCCTTTCATACATTACACAATATGTAAAGAAGTGCCTTTCATGACCTGTTCAACAATTCATTTTTGGAGGAAAGAAGCAAAACACTTCAAACAAAGGTTTATAATACATTTTTTGGTAATATGTTTTTGGTTCACATGGCATGGTTTGTTCTGGCATTGTTGTTGCTCTTGCTGTTTGAGAATGATATGCCTTCTCATGTCAAATCTGATACCATCTTATACAGTACTAGGTCCAGGAGTGTTACAGTCTCTTCCTTCCCCATGGGTTCTCATTGCATCATTTTAGGTAGGCTAAGCTGATCTCTTTTGAAATCCAACACATTTATTGAGATCCTTCTTGTCTTTCTTCACAGATTTGTGAATAATTCATGCATTTACTAAATATATCAATTATGTTTAGTAAATAATAAAGGCCAATACCAATTTTTAGTTCTCATAGAAGTGAAATATTCAGAAGTGAACCAGTCATGTTTATCCATCCCACCATTGAAATTGTTGCAGATACCTACTACCTTTAGTTGAGGCACATTAGCCTTTTTCTATTGTTGAAGTTTGCAAAATGCTTACATTGTACTGTAGTTTATTCTAACAAAGACAAGTATAACCACTTTACAATGAGAACTTCATTATTCATATCAAATTGGTAATCGTACAGCCCTCCTGCTTGTTTTTTTTTTTTTTTTGATACTGTTGTTGGTTTTAAAGGAACTTATGTAGTCTCAGTGCCTGTGGCTTAAAATACGATATTTCACATGTGTACTGACAAGTCATAACCAGTGAATAGATTTTTTTTAAAGAGTGTAATTTTGGAGTGTGATTGTAGGTTCTTTACCACTTTGAGCATTTGTAGAACTAGTTTCCTTCCAAGCAAAAGATCATAGATTTTTCCTTCTTGAATATATTTTCCACAATATAAGTCAAAGTTATAGCAATATCCTACTATTCTGCACAGGGTTAAGAATTTACAACCAAATCTTATGGGCTTACCTCTTAAAATTATTTCAGTGAATTGTATCCATAATATATGATAATCATTTTATCCACTGTCAAACATTCTTCAAACATATCAAATTTCACACACAACTTTTGATTCATATTTACTAGAGGATAAAATTTAAAACCTTTGTCTTCAATAATGTCTTCTCATTCATTATTATTGCAAGAATATATAATACTTTTTACCTCCTAGAAATTATTTCTTAACATTGCATTTTATGGCTACAGATATACCCAAATCTTTATTGCTCGACCAGTAATTTCTTAAGGAAGATAGCATGTGATAACTTAAGAACATAAAAATGCGTAAAAATGTTTTAAACTCAATTATACTAAAGTATTTCAAATTCATTCTTAGTTTCTTCAGAATAGCATAGATTGTTTATATCAGGCATCAGTACTTCAAAAATATGTATTAGGCTGGAATATTTGAACAAATTCCTTATTTTCCTCAAGCATTCAGAATGTGTTTTCTCTAGGTTTTTTTTTTTTTTGGAGTATGGAAACAGGTCAGAACTTGTCAACAAGTAGCAATGTGTTCAAGTTTGTCAGTGCAGGGCACTACACATTACTATGCGTTGTATGTTATCCCAGGGCCTTATATATAGGACAGCTCTTTTAGAACACTGATAATTTCAAATATAGTGCATTCCATGCAATAACCTAGTTCTAGAAATTTCAGGAATGTATTTCTTACGTTGCAGAGCAGTTATGCACATAAAATTTTGTTCAAACATTTAGTAAAAGTAACTTTTGTAGTAAAGTTTATGCTATTTTCTTTTTTTTTTTTTTAATTTTTTATTGTGGGTTGTTCAAAACATTACAAATTTCTTGACATATCATATTCCACACTTTGATTCAAGTGGGTTATGAACTCCCACCTTCACCCCATACACAGATTGCAGAATCACATCAGTTACACATCCATTGATTTACATATTGCCATACTAGTGTCTGTTGTGCTCCGCTGCCTTTCCCATCCACCACCCTCCCCCCTC
>NW_025999905.1:4935947-4958463 GCF_001458135.2 Marmota marmota marmota | reverse complement strand
AGCAATCTGTCTGCAAGCCGCAGGCGAATGGCAGCCTGAAATTACCTGTTCTATGGCTGAATGAGCTGCGGTCAGTCGAAAACAGGGATGGTGACGTCAGCTTTCCAACATGGTGGCTGCTGGCCTCCTCTGTGGTCTGACCGGTGTGGAGAACCGAGATGGACCGCTTCCTTCCCCCGTCTCGAACCCAGAATTCAGCCCTGAGTACGGTGCTTGCACGGCTGGCAGAAACTGCAGCGATGTATCCTGCGTCGCTATCTCCTCGATTTCCATGATCATGCTTAATCTTGACTGAGAAAATATCACTGGCTCTCCCAGAAGCAGAAGGACAATTGGCTGCTTCAGGAGCTCTTGGGTCACTGCTTCAACAATGCCATAAAGGTGAATCATTCCAGGGCTATGGGTTTTTTTTTTTTTTTTTTTTCCAGGGCTAGTTTTGATGTGTCCATTAGGATATCAAAACTGAAGTTTTCCAGCCTTGCGACAGACCCCAGCAGCTCATCTTCAGTTTCTTCTTTCTGGATTCTTGGCTAGGAATTTGATGAAGTCCAGCACCCCCCATCAAGGAAAAGCCTAAAACATAGGAAATCCATGCCTTATCCTGCAGAGGGCTCCCTGTCAGAATACCGATCAAGGCAGAGACCTCTGTGCCGCAGTCTGGCTGGGCACAAAATCACGAGCCACCCAAGCAGGAACAAACTTTATTATTTTTTGAAACTGCCGCCAATGTCCGGTACGCACCCGGGAAGATTTTTTCCACCCACGCGGCCTCCTCCCGGACCTCAAGTTTATGCTATTTTCACAGTGAATTTAAAAATACTTCAAACTCTAATAATTCACTATTATGTGGTCAAAAGAATAGAACTCTACAAACACAACAATTATTTTAAAATTGCCATTAGTGGTATATTTGTTGCTCAAGTGGGTGCTCCACATCTAGAACAGTGGGACAAAGTGTTTTAAATTACTTCTAGTGCATTAAATTAAATTTTGATACCTAAGACAGTGAAAATACTATGCAAATAGCAGTTGTACTGTATTGTTTGTGGAACAATGACAAGTAAAAAATTTCTGTACATACACAGTTCACACTCGGTTCTTCTCTCTCCAGTCTTTTCCATCTATGGTTAAATCCATGGATGTGGGCCTGCAAATACAGAGGGCCAACTATGTGAGCGAGATGTCTGAGTACATGGGTAAGACTGACAGATGCAGGACATCATTGTCAGGGAAACAAGAGAACAAAAATCCAGAAGTACAGGACATGTTTTAATAGGAGGAAGTAGGATCATTGATCTGGAATTCATGAGATTGTTTAGCAAAGCAGGAAACAAATAGTCAGAAACTTATGTTGGATCAAATGATGCAGGACCTTAGTTGCCAGACTGAGGATTTTGGTTGGGTCATGTATGTGTTTGAGAAAGGTAGTGAGTGATGTGATGAAGGTAGTGGTGGAAATGCAGCAGAGAGAGAGAGACAGACAGACAGACACAGACTGACTGACTAGAAATGAGAAGGGCTAAGGTATGGGTATGGAAGGCTACCTGCTAAATACTGAAATAGGGATATGGGGGGTGGGAAGGGGAAGAAGAAAAGATAGCCCTAGTCAAGGGATGGGGCTGTGGTGATGGGGGTGTGTAATTTGTAGTATGGTGTAGACTTAAAAGTTGCTGGACCATCATTCCAAGAGAAGGTACCATACTTCTAGCAGGTCATGCTTGTGGCAATATACCAATAGGTAGAATACATGGAAGGAACTTGGTTATATTCACAGGGATAAATTTTCGGCCAACTCCCTCTTTGTCTTCTTTTATATTCTCTATAGAACCAACACAGAGCAGGCCATTTCTTTCAGTTATAGTAACTTAGTAAAACTGGGCTGAATCTTATCAAGTGTAAACCATATTGTAGTAATAGTAAATGAGAATGGATAAGAAATATTTAAAATATTTATGAAAATAGATGTTTTTTAGTGTTGTCAGGAGATTGAGAAATGTCAATTTATAACTGAACAACTGAAAAGCCATTTAAAAAATAGTTTTCCTCCATTTGTTATAAAAGGTTTCTGAAGACTTTTATTGAGCAACCCTTTGAATTTTTCTGAGTATGTTAAAAGTGATAGTTTCTTTAATTTTTTCAGTATTTGCTACTGTTAGTTTTAATAAAAGGGATATTTCTTATTTATGAATAAAGGGGATCCAAATGTTTTCACTGACTGTTCAAGTATTCTTTTGGAATATAAATGCATGCCCTAAGTATTGTCCATATATGGAAATATAACTGGTAACTTGGCAAACATTTTCTAAAACTAAAAGTCTTGCAAATTAGGTTAAAACTGTATAATCCATTGGAGTTGCAAATACTATAAAAGAAGAAAAGCACAAGAAAAATCGAACAAAGGTATAACCGTTTTTTTTCAAAACTTTTCCCGTATGTAGTTTTAAATTTTAAAAATTAAACTGAGAAGTAGGGTAGCTGGATCAAATGGTCTTTCCATTCCAGGTTTTCCAAGGAATCTCCACACTGCTTTCCAGAGTAGTCCCACCAGCAATGTATGAGTGTGTCTCCCAACCACCCCCCCTCCGCATCCTTGCCAATACTTATTGTTGTTTGTATTCTTGATAGCTGCCATTCTGACTGGAGTGAGATGAAATCTCAGAGTTGTTTTGATTTGCATTTCTTTAATTACTAGAGAAGTTGAACATTTTTTTTTCATATGTTTGTTGATTGATTGTGTATCCTCTTCTGAGAAGTGTCTGTTCAGTTCCTACCCTATTCCACTCCTCGGTTTATACCCAAAGGACTTAAAAACAGTATACTACAGGGACGCAGCCATATCAATGTTTATAGTGGCACGATTCACAATAGCTAAATTGTGGAACCAACCCAGATGCCCTTCAGTAGATGAATGGATCGGGAAACTTTGGTATATATACACAATGGAACATTACTCAGCAATAGAGAATAAAATCCTGGCATTTGCAGGTACATGGATGGAGTTGGAGAATATAATGCTAAGTGAAATAAGGCAATCCCAAAAAACCAAAGGCCAAGTGTTTTCTTTGATATGAAGATGCTGACTCATAATGGGGATGGCAGGGCCGGGTGGGATGGGAAGCATGGGAGGAATGGAGGAACTTTAGAGAGGGAAAGGGGGTAGGAATGATGTTGGAATGAGACATCATTACCCTAAGTACATATATAAAGACACAAATGGAATGAAAATAAGTTGTGTACAATCAGTGATTTGAAAAATTGTGCTCTATATGTGTAATATGAAATGAATTGCATTCTGCCATCATGTATAACAAATTAAAATAAATAATTGTAAAAAATTAAAAATTAAAACCAAACTATACAATTTCATGATTTTACTTCGTTATTATAAACTTTTCTTACTTTAAACATGACATTCATTGAATCATTGTACCATTTCTTACATACATATGTAATGTAAATGTATTATGGAATGCTTGCTTACATATATCTATATAATATTAACGTTATAGGATATTAAGGTTGATGTCTACTTTCTTTGTAAATAACACTAGATAAATACATGGAATAATTTGCATATGTGTGTATAGTCTTTTAATAGTCTCTATAGCTAGGTATGTAATTAAGAAGGTCAGTAATTTCTCTTGAATTCCATCAATTTTGTGATGAAGCAAACATTTATTGATCACTAGACTAAAACAATATTGACTAGCTCATCCCTTAAACAAGAGTGGAGGGAGTGTTCAAATCTGCTACTTTCCAAGATGACATATAAAGTATTAATTTAAACAATTTTCTGTGGTTTTTATAGTTTCTATTATAGTCCACCATGCTTTGTGAGCTAAGACAGAAGCATGTTTTAACTTTATAGCCCATTAATATAGTTGTATTAGCCAAATGTTAAAAAACAATGAATATAGTTTATAATTCTTTGATGCCATAAGATTTTTTATCAAATTAAAATACAAGCCCAAGTGTGAACTTTTTATTACCTCTAGAATCTCAAATATTTTTAGAGATTGTTTATGAAACTGTATTCCTTATGTGTCTGGTAAATTCCACATGTATAGTTCTTTTGGATTGGAAAGCATAGGGGAGGATGTGGGGGAAAACTGTTGTTTACTGAATGTCTTGTGTGTTAGACACAGTGAGGGGAGATCCTTTCCAATATCTTGAGGTTTGCACTGAGATTCCCTTTACAGAGATGTAGAAGGTGAGGCTTAATGAAGTAAGAGGCCAGGTTGAACTGCTTAGGTAAGACACCCCAGTTTGTCAGCCTCCAAAGCCCATGTTCTTTTTATTATATTTAGTAGTCTCAAGGTTGTGAGCCCTATGAAATCTAACTGGGCTATGATTCCCCTGTGGACTGATGTCCTTATTTAAATTAAAGCTTTGCTGTCCACATGTGGCTCCTTACGTTTAAATTACATTTAAATCTAATTAAATTTAAATAAAATTAAAAGTTTAATTTCTGCATTGCCCTATGCACATTATAAGTGCTCAGAAGTCACATGTGCCTAATGGCTACTACAATAGATGGTGCAGATGTTGGGCCTTACCATATCACAGAAAGTTCAATTGCACTATGATGGTCTGGAGTGCAGGCTGCCTCTGGAAAAGTCCTGATGGGGCAATTGTCCAAAATCCAAAAGTACTTGTTTGAAACTAATAAGGTTCGATATAAGAGTCACTCTTAACTATGCATGCTTTTACCCATCTTTTTGAACCATGGAATTTACGTTGTCTACAATATGCGGACAGGAGAAGTCTTGTCAAATCCCCTCATTGGCCATTGTAGCATTATCAAATGATACTGGTTAAATGGAACGTTACCCAACAAACATTTTTTTTTAATTAAGATGGATTATGAGAATAAGTAGTGATTTCTGTTTGTCTGATACCATGATAAATGCAAACTGTGTTATCTCCCATGTAAAATTATTCTTTTACATTGGCTTAATACTACTCAACATGATGCCTTTATTCGGGAGGAATGACAAAAATGGGGAGGACTTAGAGTTCAAATTCATAGTATTCTCTGGTTAATCTGAGACATATTAAGTTAATCCTTAATGATGTTCTCAGGAAATTTTTAGGATTCAAGGTATAGACTTTAAAAATATTATTATTATTTGTGAAAGGGATACATAAAAGGAGTTTTCACTTATTGCATATATGTTTTGTGATGGCATTTAAAAGTAGTTAGGTAAGAGAGGTCATTTTGATGGGGAGACAGTGTCATGTAAAGTCAAAAAATGTTATTGCTGATCTACCAGTTTAGCTTCTGTGAGCTTTATCAATTTTCTTATCACTTTCTTCATTGTTAAGTTGGAATAATAATATCAAAGTCATTATTATTTTACAAGCTTTGCTTATCAAAGTCATTGGAGATACTCAGAAAGTTTCAGATTCGGAGCACTTTCGATTTGAATTTTCAGATTCAAGATGCTCAGCCAATACAATGTGTGCCAGTATTTTAAAATCTGAAAATCTCTGAAATCTGAAAATATTCTGGTTCCAAGCATTTTGGATAAGAGACTCTCAAGCTATACATTAAAGTGTTTGGGAAACTTAACAGTGCTGTGTAAATGTCATGATACTGTCTCATCCATCCTCTTCTCTGTACCTGTTTTAAATCTGAAGTATAGCAAGGTATTGCACCAGCCCCAATAAGTCCTTAAGTACGCTTTCTGCTATTGCATGCCTCTGGCCTGGCATGAAGTGGTAGTGAAGGATCTTGTTCTTAGGAGGTCAGTAGAGAGGATATTGACATTATGGGAAATACTTTAGGAGGAGTCCTGATACCAGGGGCTATGTGAGCTATCTCTTCTTTACGTACTTGTTCATCCTGAGTCAGTGTTCGTTCTTGGGATATTCTTTATCTCATTGATAAAGTATTGGTGTTTGTTTCAGTCTGTGCAGCAGAAAACAGAAGTCTTCCTATGTTGTAGACAGTGCTTTATGTATCAACTGCCATCTTTATTCACACAAGGGGAAATTGTCTAATACTTTTTACTATTTACACCCAGAAGGACATTAGAACATCATTATAGAATTTAACCTTAATCAGTATTTCAAAAATCAGGTGCAAAAACATAGGAGTGCAGAGATGTTGCTGTTAGCTTTGAAAGCAGCAGCCTCTTGATTAGTGATTATTATCATTCTGAATCCTAGGCTTTCTTTACATATGGTGTCATTTAAAGGTTATTCTTTTCACTTAAAATATTAAAAATATGCTACATGATTAAAATATTTCTACAGAAAGTTTTTCCACCTCTATTACAGTAGTCCATTTTTTTTATTATTGCTAGCTCTTAAGCTAGATACTGATGTCACTAAAATATTTCTGCTTTTAGTCTTTCATAGTATCTAGTATGATTTCTTGCACACATTGCTGGCTTTTTCAGTAGCTATGGCTGGTAGAAATTGGAGGATGATTCTTTTGTTTTGCTAGGATAATGTGTCCTTCACACACATCCCACATTCTTTATTGGAACTGGCAATTAATTTTCTAGTTGGAATAATGTTATAAATAATGAGTTGGTTCCAAGAATGGTCCACCAGATCAACCCGTAACATAGCTGAATGGATGAAGAAGCATAAATGCTAGAATCCAAAGATACTGTCATGAACTGATTCAGAGCTAAGTTTTATTCAGCTAACAAATTAAATTGATAAGTTGATAACATTCTATTCATTTTGTAGTATAAATCCCAAGTAACTATCTTATTTGTTAAATTTTAAGTTATTTCTCAGTGTACAAACTTCCTCCCTTCTCAGGAACTTTAAACTTAAGTCTGGAACAAATAAGAATTTAGTGACTGGTAGAAGCTGATTTACATTTAATTTCATTTGCTTTTATGCAAAAGTTGTGCTGACTTTTAAAAAAATTACCTCTGCACTTTTTAGGGTTTTTTCCCTTTCTTTTTTGTAATTAAATGTAGTTTTAAAATGGTCTCATTTGATTAATTTATACTGTTTTTTCTTAGGAGAATTAATTAGAAACTCAGCAAGTCCATACATGGTGGTAACAAAAGCATAAGTCTACAAATTTATTGTGCTACATCCTACAATGGTAAAAACAACTTATTGTAAAATAATATTGAAGTGTAAAGACTGCAATTTAGTATTTTCCATCTACCATTGCAAACTGTAGTCTTTACCACTGAAAGTGTTATTGATATCCTATGTGATTACTGATTGATCTTCTTTATTACTTGTTTTTGGAATGGTGAAACATGAAAATTATTTAAATTCTTATAAGTAACAGAGTATAATTTACTCTTACAGCATTTAAGTTTGCAAGAATATTGACTTTTGCTACTTAAAACGATATATCCTTTAGCTTGGCTGAAGGAAACTACAAATACACTCTTAAGAATTGGTGGCACATGCCTGTAATCCCAGTGGCTCGGGAGGCTAAGGCAGGAGAACTGTGATTTCAAAGCCAACCTCAGCAATTTAGCGAGGCCTAAGCATCTCAGTGAGACCCTGTTTCAAAATAAAATACAAAAAAGTGTTGAGGATGTGGCTCAGTGATCAAGTGCCTTGAGTTCAATCCCTGGTACAAAAAAAAAAAAAAAAAAAGAAAGAAAGAAAGAAAGAGAAAATCAGACTTCGATATGTTTTGAATGGTACATGAGACTGATTTTGCAATTTAAAATCTGCAGTAGGGATATTTGAATTTCATGTGCCCCATGTGTGTGTTTTTAGCTGAATTAAGCAAATACAACCTTCTCAATAGAAATTGTAGAGCTCGCTTTTCCTTTAGTCTCTGTAACTTATACCCCGTCACACCAGGGAGCCATATCTTGCTGTAGAGCACATGGACCCAGTTATCATCACTGGGACTACTTCATTTGATGGAAAATCTGTAACAAATCTGGAATATTAGTCTGTTGGTTCATATTGAAGTGCTCAGCAGACAGCTGTGTTGAAACTGTCAGTTATATTGTAGAAGAGTTAAATGCTGTTACTTTCTATCATGGAAGGGTTTTATTGTCCATTTTCTGAGCTTATTACATAGTAAATGGAAGAGTTGTTTTTCTTTAGTTTTTCCAAAATTAAAGTTGAGCCTTTATGTAAAAAAATTGCTTTATAAATAGAACATTTGAGAAAATAGCATTCATTATTCATTTGTACCTTTTAATGGATTTTAGTTTTTCTGTCTCAAAAGCAACTAGACATCAAGTGATGTGGTTTTATTTAGTTATTTTTTTTTTAATCAGCAGTGGTTTGGTGCTCTAGTTGAAGTCCTGGTTCTACATTCTATATTTGTATGTGACTGCTATTCCTTTTCATCACACTGACTCTAAAGCCATACACAGGTTCTTTTGGATAATCAGCTTTTTGTAGGTGGTTGTGTCATAAAAATCATTCTAAAGCATAGTTCCTTCCCACATGTCTACTTCTTGCTGAACTTTTCTCATTACTGAAAAAAGACTGTTGTTTGAAGAAACAAAAACAACAGTACTTTCTATAAGAAAAGTAAGTAGAGACCCACCATTACAGAACTTCATGTTTGCCAGATTTTATCTTATTGTCAAAATGGAATTTGGGAAGGGTTGCTCTGCTACAGTGCAATGACTCTGATGTATGTTGGCCATGAACTCCAGACCCAGTGATATTGCTCTGAAATACTTCTGCAACTGCCTTTCTTACCGTAGTAGCATGACATTTGTGATGCAGTGCATCTGCCATTAAGTTATCTTCATTTTTACTAATACTACTAAATAATGGCTACTATATTTTGCACGTTTGTCTTTTTGTTAGGTACTGTCTGACATACCTAATGTGCATTAGCAATATTTTATTTCCTCCTGACACTCCTGTGAAGTGGTGTTATTGTTGTGAGGAAACCAAGGCTGCAGGAGGCTATTGCTGCAACTAAAGATGGGCCACCAACTTGGGTTCAGATGTCAAAGCCCCAGCCTTTAACACCTAAGCTGTCCTAGCTGCAGACATAAATCTTCTCTGTTGTAAAATGCTTCAGATGTGTGTTGCATCATGTCTCCTAAGCAACTGGCTCCAAGGTGTAATAAAAGTATTCAGGAGTAAGTTACTCCCCTGTCATTGAAAGACACTTATTTTATATGTGTTGTGTTTAGTGGGAGATAAGGAAATGCTATTCCCACCCTCTGCTTCGTACCTGAAAAATCCAATGGACAGACCTTCCTGTCTTTAGCATCGCCAGTCTGACTGAGGCTGCACAGTGCCTCCTGATTAACCCAGACTTGCTAATGTTTCCCCCCAAAATGGGTAGGGCATGTTGTTCGAACATATGGAAGCCCTGAGAAGAGACCCTGATTACATGCATGTCGGGACTTGGAAATTCCTGGGGAGATTGAGGATGGTGTTTATTAAATGACTCTGGTGCTTAAAGCTGGAAGTAGTTTAGGAACAGAGGACATTTAACTATATGACAAACTAAGAGAAAGAGGTGGCAGTGGTGAGGTAAGCAGAGGCTGACAAGCTGCCTGGAGAAGCTCTGTGAATGGGAACTAGGGTGCATGTTTGTGAGGGGGAGCATGACTGAACATGCTGTAAAATTTGGGGGCTTTGTTTCTCTTCTTGAAGGAAATAACATGGTGCAGGTTGCTATGAGGGGATAAAGCAAGTTGGAAAAAGCTCATCTCCAAGGATGAGGGGCAGAGTTCTGAGAGCAACTGACTTGGAGTCTAGAATGGTTTGTGGACCGAGAAGGACTCATTCATGAAGGAAGAATCACTCATACTACCCATGAATTACCTAAGCACTGGGTAATTTGAACTGTGATAAATTTGCCATCTTTAGTAAAACAGTATTCTCCACAGTTGCATTGGAAACTTAGAGAGATGACTAGGTTAGGAAGGTAGTGTTGGGGTCTTAGGTACTCTTAGGGTCTTTATTTGAAAGCAAGAATAATGGAGTCAGAACTAGGTGCAAATCTTAGACAGGTTACTTATTTCTCTAAGATTATGCTTCTATTTGTACTGAGTCAAGGAAGTGGGCACAGTAGAGATAATGTCTTCTGATAAGGCATGAATTTTCTTGTCTTAGCTTATGTGAACTTGTGTTCTCTTGTCCTTGATAGAATGGTTGACCTCGTCTTTGACAGTCTTTTTTTCCCACAAAATAAGGATACATTGTGTGTTCCTTATAATGTTGTTCTTTCCTTCTTTTCTTTTAAATATATTTATAAGTGGTTTCTTTCTTTCCTACAGAGATGTTGTAAGGATCCTGTATTCTCTTACACAGAGGGGTTATCAGACCCATGTTGGCGTGGTAACAGAAAAGTTACCATGTGAGCTCTGAATCTGTGCTCTGAAAGGCCCAGTTGCTGAAAACGTGATTGTCTTGCATTTTTTTCCCCATAGTGCTGGCTTATATTAGCCTACGGGCTCTTTGCTTGAGCATAGAAATGGTGGTATATTCAAGTGGGAAGCTAAGAAACTATAATGACGAAGGGATGGCAGTGACATCCTCTTCTAGAGGCTGGGATGGCCTTGCAGCTGCACCATCTTTTACTTTATAAACATTAATGAACCTCAAGTCCCTGTTGACTCGCGTGAAGAAGTTCCATGGGGAGTTTCTATAAATCCACATGCCTTAAAGAGTGAGATGTGGAACAGACAAAAGAAAGTAATAGAGCATAGTTGAGACTATAACCAAACTGCCTGGGTTGAACCAACCTGCAGCTTAGAAGCTGTATGACCTTGACCCAGCCATTCAACCTTAGTGCCTCAGTTTCCTCATCTGTAAAATGTGGGTATTAACTAATATATTATAGGCTTGTCTTGAAATGTGGGTATTAACTAATATATTATAGGCTTGTTTAGAATGATGCTTGGCTCTGTTTAAATGTTTTTATATAATAAAATGTTGAAAACTGATAATAACGGGGAGTTTTCTGAGTTGGCTGATTGGCATGTTTCTGTATAAGATTAAAATCCAGTTCAACATTGCTTAAATAAATAGTCATGGATTCCACAAATGCATAACATCTAGGGGTAGATATTTCACATTTATATAACATTTCACTTATCAAACAGCTTCAACCCTAGCACAATATTCATGTACTGATAATATGAAATCCTTTACATTTCTTATTCTGTTCTGAGATATTCTGTCTCTCCACACACTTTAAAATAGGACAATTTTACTTGTCTTAAAATCAATAGATAAATTTATTTTTAACTGATATCTAAAATCATAAAAGCTGTAAATACTACTGGGTTACTGTGTATGTTTGATACAGGTATATGTTGTGTATTGTTTAAATCAGGTTAAGTATACTTGTCTTCTCATTTGTCATTTTTTCATGGTGAAAACTTTCTTCTTTTTGAAATGTACAATATTCAGTGGTTATATTTAATGTCATGTTTGTCCCCTGCCACCCTACCCATAAGGCTTTTACGTGATCAGGATTGGGATTTATTAAATCAATGTAATCTCTAAAGAGGGAAACATAGTAACATGGGTCTGTGCCAGTGAATGGATTTATATATCTTTAGTATAAGACATACCCGGGTCTGGTCTTGAGAGGGTTTCTTGCCTTCCTTTTGAAGGAAGGAGCCCGTATCCACAAAAATTGGAGTTAATGCTGTGCATTTGGTTCAATAATTGGTCCTCCATTTTCATTGAATTGGATTTAACATTGGATTTGTAATGATGGTGAACTTAGAGTAATTCCTTTAAGAAACTGAATCATTTTAAGATCTGGGAACAGTAATTATGTTAGGGGATCTTTTTTTGGTACTAGAGATTGAACCCAGGAATATTTTACCACTGAGCTACATACCAAGTCATTTTTGAATTTTTTATTTTGAGTTGCTGAGGCTGGCTTCCAACTTGAGATCCTCCTCACCCTCCTGGATCACTGGGATTATAGGTATGCACCACTGTGCCTGGCTCTTGATAGGGGCTCTTTTTTAATTTTTTGTTTTTGTACAGGGGCACTTAACCACTGAGCCACATCCCCAGCTCTTTTTATTTTTTATTTAGAGACAGTCTCGCTAAGTTGCTTAGGATCTCACTAAGTTGCTTAGGGTCTCACTAAGTTGCAGAGGCTGGCTTTGAATTTGTGATCCCAAGCTGCTGGGATTACAGGTGTGTTCCACCATGCCTCGACTATCCTTAATAGGGGTTCTTAAGCAAGAGGCCAATGGATAGAATTCTAGGGTTTTGATGGGGGAGGGGGAATCTTCATTTTTACTAACCATTGATTGAAACCTAGATTCTTTAGTTATGGATGAAAACAGCAAATCATGGGAGTATTTAGCATTTGAAATTATGGTACTTTTGAAATATGCCACTAGTTCTGAGTTTTAGTGTGTTGATGAAGAATCTCAACTATATTTCATAATTTGTCTTAATATTTTGATAGCTTTGCTTCAATTTAATTATTTTCCTTTGTGGTCCTATGATAGGTCATACTATATTTTTAGTATGTATTTTTAAAAATAATATTATTCTGAGGCCTCAGCAGACTATTGCTAAAAGAGGATCTAGGGCAAAAAAAATTAAGACCCCTTACATATTAGTTTGCTCTGTAATAGTCCTGGCTCTTAGCTATTTTTCTGAGAGCTTGTCTGCTATGTTCCTCCTCTGCACTCTAGAGAGCCAAGTTGTGGACTTTGAAAGGTCCAGCATAAGTTACTAGAATCTGGACTGTGTTATTTTTATCTATGGTTTACACATCTGAAAGGAGACAACTTCCTTTAGCTCTCTCCAGTACAATTACTGTCTACATAAACTTTCAGTGTGAAAGATGTCGAGTCAGCAACAGTTTACTAGAAAGCTAGATGCTGTGAAAGCAAGACAGAAAGCAGAGAACATCAAGCCCTGGGAGTGGGGATGAGAGTGAGAGGAAGCGCATGTGTGTGCAAAGGGATAATGTGAGGCCCCAGGGCAGAGCTGGTGGAGGCTGTGAAATGAGGTGGGGAATAGTGAGTCAGGTGGAATAATGAAGAGATGGAGAAGTAATTAAATTGAGGCTTTCAAACCTACTCCTGATGGAGGCTTCTCTTTATCAAAATCTTCTTTTTCTCCTGGGAATGGTTCCTATGTAGTTAAGGGTGGATTGTTCACCTTTGTCTTCAATTATTTGAATGTCGTACAGAGGTTTTGAGACTCAGGGTTTGCCTCCCCAATAATGCCCTTATTTTTTTTTAAGGTTGTTGCCAGAACCTTCTGATGTGCTGACTAGATTTTACACTGAAGTAGGCAAACTCTTCACTTGTCAAAAATACTTTTGAGAGTATATCTGGAGGATATCTAGAGATATTGGGCAAAAGGGAAGAAACATTTCAAATGAAAATGTTTTTAGGCAGTATATCTCATAACTATAAAAATGTTGACCCGGGCTGGGGATATGGCTCAAGCGGTAACGTGCTTGCTGGGCATGCACGGGGCACTGGGTTCGATCCTCAGCACTACATAAAAATAAAATAAAGATGTTGTGACCACCGAAAACTGAAAAATAAATATTAAAAAATACTCTCTCTCTCTCATCTCTCTCTCTCTCTCTCAAAAAAAAAAATGTTGACTCTTTGGTAAGCCAAAAGGTAAATGTTATAGAAAAAGTGGATTGGGGGCAAAATTTAAGGTGGCAAGTATGGACTGATACACCTATGCTTATGATATGGTTCTGGAGGATTACAACAATGGTTTATTCTGGTGCTAATGAGACTTAGGATCATATGTCTTTGAAAACCCCCCAAACATGTTTTATTTACCTTTTGCAAAAGAGTTTTAATAAAAAAGCTGTTGGATTTATGTGGATTATGGTGTGTAGAAAACCAGAATTTATTGCTTATCTATGTAAGTTTCTAATGATAACACCAAATTCAAATTGAGGATACTCTAAACTAGGAATAAGACAACATGCATTAATATCTATATTCACATAATTAAAACAAGTACCATGTTGCTTTCAAATACTTTTAACAACTATATGCAGTATAACAATAACTGTTGCTACCATGTATTACTAAATAGTCTTGCTTTAGTAAAGCATGTATTTATATATACGTCAGAATTATATGTCATTTGTAGTTAGATATGTTTATAAAGTACTAAAGGCTTTTAAGAAATCTATTGAACATTTTTTAAAAATCATTTTTATTTGTATCCCTGTTTTCCCAATCATAGGTGTTTCTTTAGAGAAACTAGAATTAAATTTTGGGTATTGTTAAATTTATCTAAATTATCACAAATTTGTAACCAATTGAAATTAATGAGGAAATTAGATGGGATCAGGGATATCCCAGAACCAGAACTCTGATTGTCAAACGTTCTTTCTGTGCCAAAGTTTTTCAGTTGTACTGACAACAAAACAGCTTTTGTGATTCTGGAATTTGTGGCTTTTTTTTTTTTTTCCCAATTCTGAAATCAGGGTGACCAGGAAGAGCAGAATGAAGTTTTGCCAGTGTATTAAGGAAAGTCTCAGTCAACCCCTAAAGATGCCCAGGCCATGGGGACATGTGTAGCTTTGGGTTGGAGACTGAAACTCCTCGGTGCCAGCTGTAGAAAAAAGCTGATTCAGGGTGGGGAAGGGGATATGGTTAGTGGGTACAGGGGTGCAGTTGGATAGGAGGAGTAATTTCTAATGTTCTATAGCACAGAAGGATAAGTATGGTTAACACCAATTAATTGAATGTTTTGAACTAAAAAGAGGATTTTAAAATATGTATTTTATTTTTAATTGGCACATAGTAATTATACCTATCTCTGGGATACAAGATGTCATTTCAATGCAAGTATACAATGTGTACTGATTAGATCAGGGTAATTGGCATATCTATCACCTCAGACATGTTATCATTTCATTCTTTTGGAAACATTTCAAATCTTCTCTGCTAGCTATTTTGAAATATGCAGTTAATTTTTGTCAGCCATAGTTCTCCTACTGTGCTGTAGAACATCAGAAGTTATTCCTCCCATCAGGCTCTACCCCCATAGCTATTGGAGGGAGGATGCTGGCACGTTCCCAACACAAAGAACTGATAAATGTCTGAGTTGATATGCCATTACTCTGGTCTAATCACAACACATTTTATGCATGTATTGAAATGTCACCCTGTACTTCCCAAAATGTATAATTATAATGTCAAAAATAAAAATATATTAAAAATGAAAAACGCTGACTTTGAGAAGTCTTTCTGGTAAAGCATTCAAGGTCCAGCCACTTTCCAAAGCTGAGTCTCTCTGTCAAGTCACCTTGGTTCCTGCTACAAAAACTAGTCTTTGCTGTAAGCAGTTGATAAATACTGTCAAGTTGTGGTTTTAGATGTTGGATACTTGGTTTTATTGTATGGATTTGCAGTTATGGGAGGCATTTTATCCTGCTAAACATTATTCTCTTCCATTCTGTTTCTCTCATTTCCCACATCACAAATAAACATTTGAGCAAATTCTAAAAGAGTTTGCAGTTTAAGAGAAGTTAGATGACACTGAATAATAAGTTGAAAATAAATGTAGTTTTACACATTTGATCTTATGCTCTCCTCCACCCACCCACTCTCCTCCACCTTTTTTCTTTCTCAGTAACTAAGTTCTTTGACTTGGATGCTGTGACTTGGACTTTAGAGGAAAAGTCAGATGAAAATAGCATTTCCATGCAAATCAGGCTTCAAAAACCATTCCCTGAGTGCATGTATGTCTAGTGGAATGCAAAGCTTACTTGAGAAAGGATGAAATTAGGTGAGCCTGAAGGAAATATAAAAATCCTGCTTAATGATCCTGTTAGGTTTTTATACAGATTAAATGTTATTAAGTGAGGAATGGTAAGCCCGTCTGGATTTCTCTTCCTCTGAATAGCCAGCTTTAGTGCTATAAACTGGGAAGGCTTCTGTTGTATCACTGAATACATAACCTTGCAGTATCACACGCCCTGAGGCCCTCTTCCTGAACAACATATGTTTGCATGTGGCTCAGTTTTATGTGAGCTAAGCCAATCATCCTTCTAATAGGGGAGTTTATGAGTGTGTGTATTTTCATATGTTAAGGGTGATTTCAGAGTGTGGAGTAATGAGACATGGCCTGTTGAAGCCAGGCATTGCTTAGGGATGTAATTCAGTGATCTCAGCCTAATTCAAAACTTATGCTTAAAAAGTATCCTCATTCTAGACCTAGAGGCAAATTGCCCTTGATCCAAACTCCTTTCTGTGTGGCTCATCTAATCTTTGCTACCTCTTTTCTCCAACACCTGGTGCCTTTGTACCTCTCCAAGGTGCACAGCCCTTGTCTTGGAACCACCTTTAACTGACCTCCTTTTTACATAGATATTGCTTCATTAAATAACTAGCTGCTCTATGGGAGCACAAGAAAATTTCTGGGTTTTAGCTCTGAAGTGTAGTACTTTAAAAATTTTAACAAGTTAGAGGTGTTTTGCAACCCAGTAGGAAAAAGAATGTCTAATGATGAAATCCAGGCACATTCTTGGGATCTGATCCCTCTTGTCACCCCTCTCTGCTTGCTTTGTGCCAGTAGTCCTGGTAGGTTCCTTGATGTTCCCATGCATCCTAGACAGATACTTCACTGTTCTTTGGATGCATGGCATTTTGGTATAGGGTATGATTATGTGATACCTCTGGTAGAAAGACAGTTACTTTCAAAGTTACCCTTTGCTATTTTCTCAGCTGTGCCAGAAATCTGGGTAAATGAATATTAGCTTATTAGCTTTGGCATGGAGGTGCTGAACTGCAGAGCTCTGTGGCTGCTGCCCTGGCTCCTTGTTGACCTGGCATCCTGGAGAAACTCTGGTCCTCTTATCCCTGACTCAGGCTACAGCTGGGAGCCTTGTGCCATCCGCCTGGGCAAATGTGGGAAATGCCAAATGGCCTGGCAGTTTTTATTGTGGCCTTTGCATCCTCACTGAACCATACGGTACTAAAATGTCAAATTGTTCCTGAGTGTGGGCCACAGTTGAGGCAGTTAGATGGAGAAAACACACTTCAGATACAGGATCTGTTCTGGCTCTTTATTCTGTCAGTCCTGGGCTTATTGCTGTATTACTTTAACCATCATTTATGAAGTAATGCTTTGTTGAGAATGGTATTCTTAGTTGTGAGAGGCACCGAAAAAGAAAAGGATCAGATGTTGCTTAATGGCAAGGATTATATCTCCCTGGGCCCACCCATCTTGTATGTAATGAACTGTCAGTAGAGGAAGGTGAAATGAGTGGACAATTTACCAACAGAATGTAATAGGAGGAAACTATCTTAGAAATTGAAGGAAGATAAGAAAATTGAGTTACAAAACAAATGTAATGTCCTTAGGTTGTGATTACAGAGATATTACTAGAAACTAGGCCTCTCCCTCCTTTGCATTTCAGTTTCTTTCCAGTATATTCTGGCAACTGCACTTGCTGATGGATTGACATGATGCTTTGAGAAGCTTACAATCTGTTACGAAGAGAAAACCTAATAGGGGCTTACAGATGATCCCAATCAAAAATCCACAAGCGCTAAGTGATTGAGGCCAAAGTGAGTATATAAAAGTCCAAAGGGAGAGAGGAGGAGATGAGTGATGTGGCTCAGATGAGGTTAGCCCTGGCAGGCTTCCTAGAGGAGATGGCTGGGCTTGGATTTGGCTCCTATAGCTCTTCTCAGTCCTATTCTCTGGAGACTTTATGTAAACATGGTTTTCTCCTAGTACAGGGCATCTGACTGATTGATAGGAAAGAGAGGACAAAGAAAAGGTGTTTGAATTCAAGGAATCCCCCTGCCCAGCCTAGGAGGTCTCATACTTTTACATGTGCTCCCAAATGCATATAATTAAGGAAGTAAATTCAATTTGAATTTATGAAAACGTCAAGCAATCACATCTACTGGGTGGAGAAGTGCTGTAGCTTGAGAGACCTTTGGATTCTAATGGATCTCTGTTGTCTTTTCAATTTAAATAACTTCTTCCTGTCTTGGTTTATAGATATTCAAAGAATTGGATTGCTTGGATTTTACTTAATCATACTTGACCATATGTAAGCTCAGCTATTTAAGGCATTCAAAACAGCCAAGCTCACTTGACTGTGTTGTGGTATTGTGACATTTATGGGATTTGGGGCACCCACCCCCCACCCCCACCACCAAGCCAGCCTTTTCCTGTTTCTACTACTGTGCAGTTCTAGTCTGTGCCTGGGATTTAGCCGAAAGCTTTGCAATCCTATGGGAATTACTTTGGTCCAATGGTGACATTCTTTTCCTTTTTCCATTTTTTTAAACCTTTTTATTTTGAACTAGTTTTACAATTACAGAAAAGTTGTGAAAATTATTCAAAGAATCTCTTCACCTCTCTAACTTATCCGCCTCCCTAAGTTTAGTTAGTATTTTACATAAACACCATAAAATGATGTTAGTTAGCCCTTTCCATCTGCCCATAGAGAAAGCCTTACCATTATCTGCAAGAAGATGCAGGTCGAACATGCTCTGCTACTGCTGCCTTGTGCATAACGCAGGCTAAATGGATATACGCCCTGCTTCATTTCTACACAGTGGCGAAATATACAGTTAGTGTAAACAAATGCCAAATGCATAATACTGAGTAAACAAAAGCAAGTTGTCCAAGGGTATATACCTGTGTACCACTTTAACTTCAAAACCACACTGAGCATGTTTGAAGTAAAAGAGCACATGCATGTGAAGGATATACACCAAATTCAGGATCCTGGTTACTTCTATAGTGGTAAAGAATATGGATGAACTTTCTATTGTACTTCCAGCATTAAATTTTAAAACTGAATGCACGGCACTCTGGGATTCTTCATATTATTTTCAATGTCTATAATGTTTAACCTGAAACATAGGAAATAATACAAAACAAAACCCTAGCAAGGCCACTCATTATAAATACATTAGTGATTAGCTTTCCTCAGGTAGGGGCAGACCTGAGTTGAGAGAGGCTTCAGTTGAACTATTAGCTCTTCTGTGTGGGTGAAGCCTTTAACACATCTTTAGTTTTGTGTCATGGTTTTCCACGACTGCCTTCACAAGCCTATTATAACATATGACAATGAGAATTAAGACCTTCACACTCTTCAATATCAGGACATTAGACAAAGGCAGTGTTGTCTGTGGCCCTGTATTCTACCGGGGTTGGTAAGTGACCTTGCCCAAGTTCTTTACCTTTCTAAGACACAGATTTTATCTACAAAAGGGGTATAATAACAGTGCCTATTTCACAGGGCTGAGTGAGGACTGAGAATACTCGTGTAGCCCACAGAGCCTGTTCCCTCTTCTCGTCCTGTTAATTTTGATCTCCATAGAATTTGATTATTAGATGCTTTAAATTTCACTTAGTTGCCAACATTGAAGAATGAGGGGAGCACGAAGGGGTTACATTTTAAAAGCATGATTTTCTGGCTTCTCTTGAATAAATGGAACATCTAGTGGCACTGGAACATCTAGTGGCACTTGCAAGCTGGCAACAACCACTGTCCTGTGTAGGTGAAAGTGTCCCCAATTCACTGTAGTTCCCAGTGCTCCCTCATGTATCCTGGACACCGAGGCAGCCTGTTCAATGACATTGATTGTTTAACAGCCACTCACTGGGGCAACATTACTTCCTAGGCTTCCTTTAGCATTTGATTTTGCAACCACAATTTAAAGAGGTCTCTAGTGACGCAGAGATGGAGTTGGTTGTGTGTCCATAGTCAGGGTTCTCCAGAGAAACGGAACTGGCAGGAGATTACAATATGTATGGATTACATCATTTGCATGTGTGTGTATGTATGTGTGTATATACATATATATACACATACATGCATGTGTAGATATGTATATACGTGTTTGTATGGATGTGTATGTGTATGTAGGAATTGATGCAGAATTTCTTCTGGGAAACCTCAATGTTTGTCTTGAAGGCCTTTCTACTACTTGAATGAAGCCCACCGGCATTATGGAGAATGGTTGCCTTTACATAGAGTCTGCTAATTGTAGATGTTAACCACGTGTACAAAATGCCTTTATAGCAACATCTAGATTACTGTTTGATTGAACAATTGTGTACCATAGCTGAGACAAGCTGACACATGAAACTCACCATCATAGATGGTAATTTTTTGAGCAATGTTTTGATATTTAATGATATCTATGATGGAAAAGGATTATGCTGGGATTGTGGATTTTTCAAAGAGTTGAATATAAAGAACTCTGAGACCTTAGAATTTTGCACAGAAAGCTGCTGTGTCTGTGTCTGGTCTGCAATCCAGTATGTTGGTGATTGATGATGTAGGATGCTTCCTCTGAGAAGAGGGTAATAGAGATGCTGGGCCTGGTAGTTCTGGCTGTGCCATTCAGGACAGTTGGGAGTAGTCATGTGTAGACTCTAGGGGTTTTGGAGGATGACAGGGCATTTAGGAAGAAATAGATTTCTTCACCAGCTGTAGAGCCTCATGCTAACCAGGTGTGCAGATGTGCTATGGCTGTTCAAGGTCAGATATTAATGCAGGTTCTGAAAATACATCACCGTTTGCCTCATGTGGCTCTGTGCCTTGGAAAGTTGCCAACAGGGCTTAAAAGGAATTCTTGCAAAGCCTTCTTTGTTTCTCAGAGGTTTGTGCAGAGCTACTATGGAGAGACAGAAAGCAAGGCAAAGAAATGTTTTCATGTGTGTTTATCTCTGTATTATTTTTATTGCATCAGGTAAGATTAGTTTTTCTTTGGGTTTATTTTGAACAATATTTTTTGGGGGTGAAGAGTGGGGATTAGATAAAGCCTCAAGACCATTTCTATACATCTTTTGAGAATTCACTACCATTTAAAATACTGAATATATTTTATTTCCATGAAACAATAGACTGCCCAGAAAAATCCAAGAATATTAATCTTAACAACTGATATCAACAACCCAGCAGCTGATGCTCAAAGTTTTAATCTCAAAAAGTATGTTCTACATGGGGAAACACTTAAGGACATTGGAATGGGCAAGGATATTTTGGACAAGACACTAAAATATCTGGAAACAGAAGTAAAAATAAGTAAATGGGATTTCCTCAAACTAAAAAGCTTTTGCATGGCAAAGGAAACTTTTAACAAGTGAAGAGACAACCTAAAAAGTAGGAGAAAATATTTCCAAACTGTACTGAGACAAGCGGTTAAAAATCAGAATGTGTGTGTGTGTGTGTGTATGTGTGTATATTTATATATGTGTGTGTGTGTGTGTGTGTGTGTGTATGGAACTCAAACAACTTGGCAAACAGCTTGGTAACAACAACAACAACAACAAATTCACACACTCCCCGTACCCCGCCCCAAGAACTCCACAAATAATTAAATAAAACAGACAATAGTCAATTTTCAAAGGAAGATATGCAAATGGCCATAGGTATAACAAAAATGGTTCAACATCACTATCATCAGGGAAATGCAAATTAAAACCACAAAAAGGCAACACCTCACTCCAGTTAGAATGGCTGTTATTTAAAAGATAAGTGCTCTTGAGGATGTGGAGAAAAGGGAACCTTTGTGCACTGTTGGTGGGAATGTAAACAGTGTGGCCATTTTGGAAGATAGTATGGAGGTTCTTCAAAAAATGAAAAGTAGAACTCCTATATGATCCAATAAGCCCACAATTGTGTGTGTGTATATATATATATATATATATATATATATATATATATATATATCTCAAAGGAAATCCCTCTCTCAAAGAGACATATGCATGCTATGCAATCGTTGTTCCCAGTAGCCCAGAAATGAAAGCAACCTAGTGTCCATCAACTGATGGGTGTAAAAAGAATAAGTGGTATATATCCAATGGAATATTATTCAGTTGTACAGAAGGGTGAAATCCTGTCATTTGCAGCAACATGGATGGAACTTGAGGTCATTACGTTAAGTGAGTAAGCCAGTCACAGAAAGACAAGTACCACATGATCTTGGTCATACCTGGAATGTAAAAAGTTTGCTCTCATAGAAGTTGAGAGTCGAATATTGGTTACAGGAAGCTGCGGAGAGTGAGAGTGAGGGACAGATAGGGAAAGGTTAACAGATACCAAGTTATAGTTAGGAGAAGGAACTTCAGATATTCGATTGCAAAGTAGGACTAGCCATAATAGTAAGGTACTGTTTAATTTTTTTTTTTTCAAAAACTAGAAGATTTTGAATGTTTTACCATCAGGAAATGATAAATTTTCGAGGAGGTAGGTTTATTCTGATTTGAGCATTATACAATGTATGCATGTATTGAAATATCACATGGCACCCCATAAATATGTACAATTATTATATATCAGTTAAAAATTTAAAAAATGCATGTTTTTGGATGGATCATACGGAACTGCTAAAGAGAAACACAGCAAGTTTATTGGCTGCAGGTGTGGTCTGCAGTTGCTGCCATGGAGTAAAGATGGTGTCCTACAGGTGGGGGTCAGGGTCATCAACATTTCTACACTTCAGAGTTTCCTATTCTAGGGGGAACATAGAGCCTTATATTGGTTTGTTATTGTAATTGATTTCTTCACTTCTGTCCTTCATTAGTACCCAGATTGCTCTGCCCTTTTTCTTGGGAAAATTCCAGTTGTGTTAGGTTTTTTTTGGGGGGG
>NW_025999905.1:4856701-4935930 GCF_001458135.2 Marmota marmota marmota | reverse complement strand
GGGGCGGTACCAGGGATTGAACTCAGGGGCACTTGACCACTAAGTTACATCCCCAGCACTATTTTGTATTTTATTTAGAGATAGGGTCTCACTGAATTGCTTAGTGCCTCACTTTTGTGGAGGCTGGCTTTGAACTCCCTATCCTCCTGCCTCAGCCCCCCAAGCTACTGGGATTCTAGGAGTGCACCACCATGCCTGGCCTATGTTAGGTTTTATTCTTGGACCATTTCACAAACTTTTGGGAGAGAAGAGCAACTAATCTGGACTTGGGAACTGTGATATCTAGCCTTGGCTCATTTTGGTGCTTTACCTTAGTACTGGGGCCTCTTTTTCCTCCTCTTAACCGCAAGGAAATTGAGCTGGATGGTAACTAAAATTCTAGAGATATTATTTTACTTCCTTATAAACTTCAGTTTGGCAAATTCATAGCTGTGTTGGAGTCCCTCACAGTCCCTTGGTTCGCCTACTCACTTCTTAACTCATATCAGTCTTTTGGGAGACCTGTGGTCTGGCGTCAAGAGTGCTGTCTTGCTCAGACCTCCATTCTCTTGCTCTCTTTGAATCATCTTCTTCCATCTCCCTGTTTCTCTAAACTAAAGGGCTTTACTGTCTTTCAAGTGCATCCTGGAATTTAGTTGTGTCTCCTTGAATATACTTTTTTTCTTTTCTTTCAGAAACACTTCTCATTATCACTGCTACTACATTAAGGCACTTACTATTTTGTCACACCTGGTTACAGAAGCATCAGGCTGCCACTGAATTTGTTAATTTGATACATTTCCCATTCCCTGTCTCATTTTAGGTTAGATGAAATAAAATTCTTTTCTCACATTTTCTAAGGTTAGGTTGAGATCTTGCCCCTTTCCTAAACTGTGTCTAGTCCACAAGTTGTCCTTTGCATTTTAAAAATTTTACTCTTGATGAAACTGTTGCATAATGAACCATTTCTACCTAAGAGACTGTAACCCCTGCTCTATATTTGGTATCAAGAGTCAGGGCAGTAATTGTCTTCTACAGCCATATACATGCCCAGCCACACACAGAATATTGTGTTTGTTTCTGACAACACATTGTTTAGGAAGATGTTAACAAATTGGAGTGGACTCTGAAATGGGCAAAGGCCTTAGAAATTCTGTCATAAGGATGATGATTATAGAGGCAGTTATTTAATCTAGTAGCTGGTGATGATGAAGATGGTTAGCACATTACACAATGCTGAAGGTGTGCCTAATATTGCGCAAAGGATATATGTTATATATACATACACATGTACACACACGTACACACATACACACACACATCCTCATGTAACAAACACACAGAGCTTCTATGAGTTAGGTATTGTTGGTAGATTAGGAAACTGAAATACAGAGACATGTGATACAGTTCCAGGTCACAGAATTGGTAAATGAAGACTGTTGCTGGACCAGAGTGTCTGCCTTAGTACCTGCTTTGTATCCCTACTTTTTTTCTTTTTTTCCAGGGATAGAACCCAGAGGAGCTCAAACACTGAGCCACATCCCTAGCCCTTTTTTTTATTTTAAGACAGTCTCACTAAGTTCTTTAGGGCCTCTCTACATTGCTGATGCTGATTTGAACTTGCAACCCTTCTGGCCTTAGCCTGCTGAACTGTTGGGATTACAGGCATGTGCCACCATTCTGGCTTGCTATCTCTACTTTTGAGAAAGTTTATCAAACTGGAAGAGAGATGAGCATTGATGAGGGATTGGGCCAAGCCATGTAAAATTATTATCGTACTTAGTTTTATTGTATCTAAGATATCACTGGTTATAAAATGCATCATCATTTTATTTTCCTCTAATAAAAATTGCTGCCAATTAAAATTAAGACACACAATCATTTGTAAAGCCCCCTCTGATTCTCTAGTTGTTGGTATGTGAAGGGAGCATGTCTTAGAATAGATGAAAAATGTTGTTTGGTATTCCTCCATTTCTTGGATCAAAGGACCAAGCTATAAGGAAGATTTTAGCTCAAAGAAATTATTCTAAGCTCTCAAGCTGCTGAGAAATATAACCTCCACTTGCCAGAGGGCTTGACACAGCAGGGGCTCAGTGTGAAGTTGCCTGTTGTGTAGGTGTTGAGATGGTCAGGGGATCTTGCTGGGAGATAAGAAGGATTTATTCAATTTGAATCCCAGGTGAAATAAATGATCTTTAGAACTCCTCCATATCTTAGTATTTTGAATGAAATATAGCATACAACACCACATAAGCAATCACAAAAATTTTTAAGTGTACTTGGCCGTTATCTATACCATTTATCCTTAGCAATATTGTGACCCAGTGTACCTTCTTGCTCTCAAAATTTTTCCTTTTCTTTGTTTCTTTTTTTGACATTCAGAAACATAGTTGGTCATTTTCCATTTTTACCTTTGGTAAGGTCTGGAATTTGTGACTCAATATTGGAAGTCCCATACATTCTCATTCAACCCTTCCCTGCTTTTCTGCTTCTCTCCCAAATGCAATAGCTGAATCCCATTGTGTTTCCTCATTGAGAAGAAATGGCAGGCTACCATAAATAAAGGCTCACAACACAGTGCTGACATACATACTAGCCTTCTGGGAAATGTCAGCACTTGTGCTCTTGTCATTTTTCAACTTAGCCATCAGTCTCTGCTTTTCAAAATTCTATTCATCCTTCAAGACTCAGTTTAAGTTTGTTCTCCATCAAAACAACCTGCCTGATTACCTACAGTGTCATGATTTCTGCCTTTCTTGTCTACTATTTTACTTATATCATTTTGATGTTTTTTACAGCATTTGACCTTGAAATCTAGTTATTTTATGGAGTCTTTTGTCTTCCACCTGATTATGAGCTGTGAGGGCAGAGATGATTCTTAGTCATCTCCTCACGCTCTAGCAAAGGGCTTGACACAGGAAAAGAGCTCCAGACATATAAGCGAATGAATGAACTATGGCATTTCATTGCAGATTTATCTTTTCATAAATATCTGGATTAGGCTAATAAAGATTATTTTGTGTTTTTTTAAATGCATTGTACGTGTCAGTGGAATTGGGAATTGTGGCATGTTTTTAAGCTGAGTGATTTACAGGCCAGTCTGGGAATGCAGCTGTTAAATAAGCCACACAGAGAAAAATCTATAAGCAGATAATGACTTTTTATGTGTTGCTATATTTTATAATGTTTCTATATTTCTTTTTATATTAAAATACTTATTAGACATAAAAGAAACAAGTTTCATTCTTTTTGTTGTAATTTCTTCAGAGCTTTGAAGTTTTGCAAGCTCTTGATTTGGGTTCTAAACTGTAGTGAGATGAAAACTTCTGAGAGTATGTTTAATTTACACTGGCATCTTTGGAATAACTCTAAAGAACTCCCCCTTTTAATCTGTGGCACAGAAGATGCGAAGAGAAAAATCTTATTAGTTTTTGATGGTTGTCTGATGCTTGGCTTTCTCCTTTTGCTAGAGACAGATTATTAATTTGTGGCAGGTGTCTTGGAATTAGGATATATGTAGAAGGGAATCAAGAAGGATGGATGGTTTTCTTATTATTTGCTATTCCCACTGGCCTTCCAGATATTCCATAGGGAAAGAAAAAAATTAGGTTTTCATCATTACATATTGGGGTAATTTGCAGTAATTAATTTTTTTTTTTTTGGTGAAATAATGATTAGGATATTATGTAACCTTTGGAAAAGAGAGAAAAAAACTATTCGATCTGTTTTTTTTCTTTTGTAATTTAAGTTTCTGATGGTTGAATTTCTAGTCTAGATGTGCTTTAATTCCTTTATAATCATCTTCAGGCTACTTAATCAAAGCAGCGGGATGTCAATTGAGGGGATGTAATACTGAACGCTTGGATTGATGGCCTTCTGTTGATTAAAGGAGATGGGTTATATAGCTAATAAGAACTTGCTTTAGGGAATAAAATTTAATAAATAAATTAGACTATAATTGTGTATTGGAATAAATTTAACATGTCTCATGAAATCTTTCCATTCCAAAAACATTATTTTCCTTCAGTACCTACTAGATGTGTAGTACTTTCTGTATCAAGAAAGTATAAAAAGATACTTTATAGTTACCTTTGTATCTTTATAGATAGATTTTCTGGGTTTGACAAAAAGCATGAAAAAGAAAAATAAATAAAAAATAAATATATTAATAAGAGGCTATTTACTTCCATGAATTTAGCTATTTTTAAATGACTTTCAATTCACAACAAAAAACAAACTTGAATTATATTTGCTTGAAAAATACACCCACTTTCAATTAAGTATTTAAGTGAATTAATTTAAAGAGCCCCAATTGCAATAATTATGTCTTATTTAAAGCAGATTATGTCTTAGTTAAGGCAAAATTGAACTGACCAAGGATTTAAAAAGAGTATAAATTATATACGAAGGGCTACATTGGTTAAGCAGATTTTTATTTATTTCATTTGTGTTTTAAGATTGAGATAAATTTTACAGCAGTCAAAGTGAATACTAATTAAGAAAATTACTGAAGTAAATATGTTTTTTTTAAATCATTACTTCTACTTCGAGGAATAGAACATGCTTATCATGGGAGAGTATTTTTCTTATTAAATAGGTTAACACACATGAGAGTTTTTGAAACTCACCTTGATATAGCTTTCATTCTAGAATTCATTTTTGTGGTCTTAGGTATTTTATCATTATAATTTTATTTTGTGTGTGTATGTGTGTGTATGTGATACTGGGGTTTGAACCCAGGGCCTCACATACATGCTAGGCAAGTGCTCTACCACTGAGCTACATCCTCAGCCCAACAAAATTTTGTAAATTATAAACGTTAGTAAGAACACTCTCTTCACTCTCTGCAGTTCATTTGGTCAACTCTTCGTGCTGAAGTCTGGTGTCTGTGAAGAAGATTACTTCAAGAGAGTTAGGGTCTTGATGGTTCTGGTTGGAGCATTTACCCCCTCTCTAGCTGCTGTGGTCACTGCTGCCTTTCTGTGTCTCTGGGAGGAGTAATGCTATTGCTATAGTAAAGGCCCAACATAATTTGTCTTCTTTGGGTCTAAATGATAGAGTCTGGGACTTAGACTGATTACAATAGAAATGACTCTAAAGCATTGGAATGGAGTAGAATTCAAAGTACTATGAATAGTGCATTTACGTTTTTCAAAATGTCTCTTTGATCAACCTGACCTCACAGCATGATACAAGTTACACCAAAAATAACAGTTAACCTGAAAACGGGAGTTACACTCTAGTTTTTCTTTCCCATTCTATGCTATTCCATTCCATTCCATTCCACTCCATTGGGTGGGTGATTTCATGAAGCATTAATGAGGGATGACTTAACAGTTTTGAGAAACACTGGGCCACTTAACAACTATCAGCCTGTATACAGTGCTTTTTGGCATACAGTCTTTATTCTTTTTAAGAATACATCAAAACAGTTTTTATACTTATTCTTTTTCATTTAGGTAAGGAGGTATAAAATCTGAAAGCATAAATTCAAGATTAAATAGGAAAATTTAGATTATTTGAAGATGTTTAAGAAGATTCACGACAAAAATATTTTTGAAGTAGACAGATCAATTCTGCCTCATTTTTGGGTTCTATTTTGGTTTCAGTCTGGCTAGAAAGAACTGCATTTGAGGAAATCAGTGACTCTCACAGGTACACAGATTACTACTGTTAATTGTAGTTTATCACCTGCCCTTAAAACACCTGAGAGAAGCAGTGTGTCTTACATTCCTGTCCTGGGATCTAGATTGCAGTGAAGATTTGAAAGTCCCAGGGGGGTATTATAATAGAGAAGGAGATAATTCTTCTGGAATTTAAGGGATTTGGTGATCCTAGAATTTATGATACTAAATTCTAAGGAACCAAAATACTGAATCTAATATTTCACTTCCATGTACTCTCAAGTGAAATTCAGGAGTAAAACTCTGGACAGAGAGCAGAGTTCTCTGGGGGCCTCCTTATTTAATGAATCCTGCAGGGAGTGTGGGTCTGTCAAGCTGTGGGCTGAGTGCCCCAGGGGAAGAATAAACCAGGAGTAAATTTCCCTAAAGCCAAATAATATTTTGTTCATTCTTTAAGAATTTTTCTCTGTGGGTCCCCTGCTCCCTCCTGCTTTGTAACCAAGGATTTGGGAACGTAGGTGCACCAACAAGACTGAAGGGTTTTTATCCCCCCATGAAAGCCATTGTCTGACCGCCTTGCTGTGTGTATGCCTGCCTGTTCTCCATAGTTTCCTCCTGTAAGGTCCTTTCAGGGCAGGGATGCCATCAATCTTTATGCTGTTTCCAGATACCAGCTCTGCGTGAATGTTTGTTGATTCTATTTTTAACATCGCATCCTTTGTGTGAGCTGCCACCAGGCAGGGATGACCAAATGTCCTGTTGTTCTCCCAGGTTCTTCCTGGTTATGTTCCATTCTTTTGTTCATGATACCTAGAAATCCTTTTGGAATGGCAATCTGTGCTTCTGTAACTGTGCTGAATCTTTTTAATTCAAGCAAAAAGTATGCCTTTGAAACCGTGTGGTGTAAGCCTCTTCAGGAATCCCTATAGTTAAGACTAACAGACCACAGAGAAAATGACCTTCGGCTGCAAAGTAGGGGGCCAGTTTACTTGGCTTTAAGAGATCTTATCAAAGTGAGAACCAGCCACTGTGGTAGTCCATGTGGTCTGAGGATGGCCACCCTCTCCTCCCCTCATCATACCCCTTTTATCTTAGCCCTCAACAGAGACACCAGTAAATTGGCCTGAAATGAGATTTTGAAAGCTGCTCAGGTTCACAGTGATAATGATCATACGAAGGGCCTCTTTTGTCTGATTTGGACCTCTGCCTCCAGACCCTGTGTGTTTTCCCCATAGGACCAATGGCCTCTTTCCAGGGATAGAACTTAAAAGTTGTCTCCTCCTTGTCCCTAGTCCCTACGCCAGTAGATCAGTTGAAGCCATGAAATTTGTTACACACCCTCCTTTGTTCATTTCCCTCCCTCCTTTTTGTGTCATTGGGCTTCACATCTGTCTCTCCTATTGCCTCTTTAAGGTCAGGGTCTATGTTGTGTGACTCTTTTTGTCTCCTTGTCAACTGCTGTCATACTTGACTCCTCATAAGCACCTAATGAATGTTGCAACAAAAATCAGTGAATAAATAAATAATGTATGTATCACATTTTATCTATTTCTTGTACCTTGTATATAAGCATGCATTTATTCTATCATTCATTCATTTAGTAAACAAAAAAGTATTTATCTGTCATCTCAGGGGCTGAGGTTACAAGAGGGAATAAGACAGTTATCAGCCTCAAGGAGCCCGTAGCCTATTATATGTAAAGGTACTTGATTTTTTCCTTCAGAGTCTCAAGTGGATGAATGACCCAGCCTGATGTTTGTTGAATTGATATCCCTGTTTCCTGTAGGAATTGCTTGCCACCCAGCCTGCCCCAGGTAGACAGGGGATCATGTGGCTGTATATACTTTGGGTTTGGCTGTTCTAGTTGTTGCAGTGACTGATTGGTCATGGGCCACAGCACATTTTAAAACAATCGCCAGTGCTGAGAGGAGAATTGATCTCATCCAGCACACAGCATACATCTCATGCTGAGAGCTTTAGATTATTTCAGAGAGTCAGTGACATCTCAAATACTACAAGAAGCAGAATCACATTTGTTAGTGTTAGGACATATTTATGGCGCGTGGCCTGCCATTTTCTTGATATTGTTTAGGTTTTCACTATAATAAGTCTGCGTATTTCAAAGTTAAGTTGGCACTGGGAGAAAGGGCTCTATTGTCTAAAATACTGGAAGACAAATGGATTTATTTTTGGTAACTTCTACCGATGTAATGACTTTACATAAAATGAAGACTGAATTCCCAAGATTGTGAATTATAGCCCATGTAAATTCAGCTTTGCAATGCCATTAATATTTTACTTTCGCTGTGAACAAGGTTGTTAAATTTAAATAAAAAACTGTTGGTTTCCTTTGGTAAGATGTTTTATTTTTACTCACCCCCTAAACATTTAATTTTTCCCCACATTTACCAATTTAAGCTTATTTTGTGAGTACAAATCAGCTTTGAGAAAGGGCAGATTGATCAAAACATATGTTTGGAGCATGTAATATGAGATTCTTTTATCACATTATTACTGTGTTTATTGTATGTGTATTACTTAGACTAGTGATAGCATTCAGTCCTAGTTTAATTTTAATCCCCCTCTCTGGCCCACCATCTGCTTAGAAAACAAAGCATCATGTTTTATGTTTACTGGGAAAATGGTTAGAACCATGATATCTTTTTTTTTTCCCTGGTACTGGGGATTGAACCTTTGGTCACTTAACCACATCCCCAGCACTTTTTATTTTTTATTTTGAGACAAGGTCTCCCTAAGTTGCTTAGGGCCTCACTAAATTGCTGAGGTTGGATTTGAACTTTCAATCCTCCTACCTTAACCTCCCAAGTTGCTGGCATTACAGGCATGCCCCATCAGGCCTGGCCCATGGTATCTTGTTTATATTTTAACCACCAAAAGGCATTCATATGAGGAAGAGAAGTGTAATATAGGTATCTCAATGTACAAGGGCTGAGTGACCCTTTGTCATTGGTGGAACACGGGGGGTCTGTATGCTGCAGCTTTGAGACTCACGGCATGTGGGGTGGCACTACAGGCCTTTAACCTGGGGCTTGGTTCCCGCCCAGCCTCTTCATTCCTCTCTCCCACAGGTGACTTGTGTCATCTTCACTTTGCCCTGCCCCCATCCTTGGATCACTCTAAACCTGGAATGCTGTCTCAGGCCTGTTTGCTCTTTCCTTTCAGGTCTGCCAGGTGACTTCTTACTCAACTTTCATTTTCTGCTCAAATTTCCCTTGGTGGGAGAAGCCTCTCCTGACCTTTCCAGGCAGAGTTAAGTGTTTCCATGTCTAATGCTGAAGATTTCCAAGCACTTGATGCTGGGGGAATGACTTTACTGAAAACCCAAAGCTATAGATATGGGGAGGCATTTGCTTCTTTATTTGTGTTATTTGACATGGATTCTAGTCTCCAGTGTGCTGGTAGTTTTTGCTGGTAGTTTGAATAACCTCGTGGAAATCACACCACCATAAAATGATGAACATTGTCTAGACTGTTTATAGGTTTCTATAAGTGAGGTAAAAATTTGCTTGAGATCCTTTTTATTTTTCACTTTTACATTTGGAATAATCATAATTATAGACTCATAGGAAATAGGAAATTACTCATATGTGAAGAGTCCCATGTACCCTTTGCCCAGCTTCCCCAGTGATGACATTTTACACAGTTGTACAATATCAAATCCAGGACTTTGATGTTGGTATGTTACTGTTAAATTAGACTGTGTTCTTTGTTCAGTTTTCAGTTTGTGCATATGTGTGTGTGTGTGTGTGTGTGTGTGTGTCTAATTCTATAAAGTTTAATCCCATCTATAGATTCATGTGTTTCACCACTACAGTGGACCTTCCTTATGTTTCTGCTTTTTAGGTGGACTTTTCCCTCTGCTACTCCCTGGCTCCTGATAAATACTTGTCCGTTCTCCATTTCTGTAATTTTGTCATTTTAAGAATAAGAAGATTAACATTTAACAGGGATGAGAGGTGGGAGGGAAAGGGAGAGAGAAAGGAAAGTGCATGGTAATAGAAGGAGACCCTCAGGGTTACACAGTGGAGGAGGTAGAGAGAGAGGAGGGGAGGGGAGGGGAGAGGTGGGGAGGGGGGAGGGTGGAGGATGGGAAAGGCAGCAGAGCACAACAGACACTAGGATGGCAATTTGTAAATCAATGGATGTGTAACTGATGTGATTCTGCAATCTGTGTATGGGGTGAAGGTGGGAGTTCATAACCCACTTGAATCAAAGTGTCAAATATGATATGCCAAGAAATTTGTAACGTTTTGAACAACCCACAATAAAAAATTAAAAAAAAAAAAGAATACTACACAAATGGAATCACACTGTGCATAACTTTTTTTAGATTGGCTTTTTTTCCATTAAGCATAATGCCTCAATATCCATTCAGCTATTATAAATAGTTCATTCCTTTGCATTACCCAGTAGCATTGCATAGTGTGATTGTACTGGAGTTTGTTTAATCATTCAACCAGTGAAGAACTTTTGGGTTGTTTGCAGTCTTATTTACATATTCATTTATTAAATTTATTTTATTAGAAACAAACTGTGATGAACATTTGTATAAAGATTTTTGTGCACACTAGTTTTCATTTCTCTGGGATAAATGCCTAAGACTATGGCGACTAGGTCATAAGTACATGTTTAGTTTTATAAGAACCTGCCAAACTGCTTTCTACAGTGACTATTTTACATTTTTTTGCCAGCACTGATAAGAGAGACCAGTTTTTAAGGTGATAGTAATTTAACACTGAGAAGGTCATCTGGGTACAGCAGTCAGAATCTTCTAGGATTGAAGGAGGACAGTGCTAGAATCTTCCCTTGTCAAGATATATCAAGGGACTATCTAAATTATATGTTTATGGTGCTGTTTGTCTAACTGAATATTGTTTTAAATAAATGAACCATAAGCTTAGACTATCTTTTTTCTTAAATTCCTTTTTTGTAGTTGTAGATGGACAAAATATCTTTATTTTTATTTGTTTATTTTTATGTGGTGCTGAGGATTGAACCCAGGACCTCACGCATGCGAGGCAAATGCTCTACTACTGAGCTACAACCCTAGCCCTGTAGGCTTTCTTTATAAAGACAAATGCATATACATATTAGTGATGTAGTAGTATTGGTTTGCTTTGTTGTTGTTTTTAAATGTTTTTATCTTCAGACATTTAGTGAGAGATTGTTAGTGTCAGACACTAGGGGATTTGGAAGTATGGGGGAAGTGTTAAACTCCCAACTCTATCCCATTTTAGCTGTGGATATTTATCTAGTCTTCAGCTTCATCTCTAATGTGGCAATGATAATACTGGGCTGTTGTGAGGACTAAATAGTATAAATAGCATGGTCCTGGAGATCATCTCTCCTTTACCATCTCATTGTTATTTTATTTTTTTTTTTGGTGAATTTTTATGTTGATTAGAAATAGCTAATATTTCCATTAGTTTTGCCAAAGAAAGAAAATGTTATTAATAATTCTGTACTGATAAGGATTGTGCTGATGAGCCTGCCGTTTATTGAGAACATGTTGAATGCAGTGCCATGTCTGGTAAATATGGATCACCTGTCTTGTTTGAGCTTCATAGCAGATCTGTTACTAGGCATTCTGATCTACCCATTTTCTAGATAAGGGAAACCAAGGCCTATAGAGTAAATTAACTTGATGAAGGAAGAATTTTAACTGTGGTGACTCTGTCCCTGGTGCTCCAGTTTTAATCATGAATCTGTGTCTATTTGTTAGAGTTGATTGCTTTTCTGCATGCACTTCTTTGAATAGTATGAATCGTAACTGAAGTGATTCCATACTAAGCATTATCAGATACACTTCCTACATTCACTGGGAACTAACCTACTAAGAATTACAATTGAGCTTTGTCTAGAGATTGGTGGAAACAACCACACAGACAGGACGACCCTTGCGTTTCAGAACGCAAGACTAACTAACAATGGTATTTTAAAAATAACTATCTTGGATTTTTGAGAGGCAAGATAATGACTTTAAATGACATGATAGAGAAGATTTTGGATCATCCTGATGGGAGAAGCTTTGTCTGTAAATCATGATTTCCTGCACATACTAATTTAATTCATAAAGATATCATACAAAGTAGTCGATATTATAATTTACCTGAGAGTGAACTGACCTATCCTTTCATGAGGGACATCACTTTTAAAATATATAATTCATTTTTGTTTGTAATTTCAAATTTAGTAAAGCTGCAGAATCTCAGGCTTGTTTCTGTAGTGTGGCCTCAGCTCAGTGATGTGAGGCCACGCCCAGTACTCTCTCACATGTGAATCTTCCTTAAGAAAAGTTGTTTTTCATACATAGGAAAGCAAACTCATTTTAGGTATGAATGCCTCATCTAAGTGCTATATATTTCTTATCACTTCTCAGCACAGTAAGAGATTCAAATACAGCCTATATTTAAAAGGTGAAGCAGGTTATATATAGTTAGGAAAGTGATGGAGGAGAAGAAAAAGAAAGTGAGTTATATATGAAATATAACAGTAAATATATTGCTTTAATGAAAAAAAACAGACTTTGAATTAAAAATGACATTTGGTTAATTATGTTTTTTTAACCACTATTTAATGAGTACCTGCTGTGGACCAAGTACTGGACTAGATGGTTGATAACATATGATTTTATTTTACTTTAAAGCGGCCTTACGAAGTAGTTGATGATATTATCCTAGTATAAACTAAGAGGTGAGATTTCGTGTCACGTGGCTGGTGAGTGGCTAGGGTTCATTTATTGCTGTTTCTAAGGCATACCTTTCCCTTTGGTACACCTGAGGATGGAGAAATAGAGGTGGGATTTTGTCCTTGTCTGGTGGGCTATCCTTTAGTATGTCTGTGAGGTGGTGGGTGGAATACTCTAGTCAGTTAATTTCTTATCCAAACATAAGTGACAGAGCTACATTTTCCTTAACCATTTTCCCCTTATTTTATGTTTAGTTTTTTGTATAAGAATAAGTTAGAATATTGGCTTATGATTTCACTTAAAATCTTCTCTCCATATTTGGGAAAACAATACCCTGTTCTCATGATAAACTTCAGATTACATCTAGTGCCAGGACAATCTAATTGGGGTGCCATATAACCATATATGACCCTTCTGTTCCTTGTAGCTAGATTCTTTTTCTGACTAGATAGATTCCTTCTGTTGGCTTTAGAACATATTCTTTAGGTTTAAAAGCAGGGTTTCTTGGGACTGGGGATGTGGCTCAAGCGGTAGCGCCCTCGCCTGGCATGCGTGGGGGCGCTGGGTTCCATCCTCAGCACCACATAAAAATAAAATGAAGATGTTGTGTCCACCGAAAACTGAAAAATAAATATTAAAAATATTCTCTCTCTCTCTCTCTTCTCTCTTTTCGGTTCTCCTCTCTTCTCTCTCTCTCTCTCTTAAAAAAAAAAAAAAGCAGGGTTTCCTTCCTTATTATAACTGATTTTGGGGAAAACGGAAATCAGTTGGCCTACCTTGAGTTCTGATAGTAAGACATAGAAGAAAGACAGTTCAAGGCCATATGGGGTCTAGAACATAAAATTTACCATGGGTGTTCCGTAGGTAGGTAGTGGAAATTTTCTTATGAAAACTGAAGTGATTCCATACTAAGCATTATCAGATGCACTTCCTACATTCACTGGGAACTAACCTATTAAGAAGTACAATTGAGCTTTGTCTAGAGGTTGGTGGATGGCATAACTTAGAAAATTATTTTCTGTTTTTGACTTTGAGTCAAAGGTTTGGAAATGATCTCTTTCTAGACTTCATAATTAGAGAAATGTAGTTTTAGTGTGTATTTGGTTATCATGACCCATGTGACATTTACTCAGTTTCCCCAAAATAGGGCAGTGAGTAGGATTAGAAATATTACAGGTGTGAAAAATTTAAGAAATAAAGACATGGAAATAAATGAAAAGCAGGGGCGCAGTGGGATGATCCAGCTCTGATGGAGACTGGATTTAACAAAGGGAATGAATGAAAACCTGTACGTTTATTTTATAGGTATAGACACTAAAGGGTTTTAGTGTGGAAAAACTTCTTGAGGTAAACAGGATGAAATTGAGAAAAAAACATGGTTGGGGCTTAACAGGTTATGTTCATCTCTTCTACCTCTGGCAGCTGGATTTTGAGATCAAGGCTATTGAACTAGTGAATTCCACCGTAAGCATGGAACTTGGAACTTTGCTACCAGTGGGAGTTATCATGCAAAGGGGAGTTCCCCTCATATCCTGGCACCGCAGGGTTCCCCAAATCAGGTCTCAACTGTCCAGGTTTCACATTGTTCAAAGCAATGACTTATTATCTGCTCACAACATTTGGTAACTTACAATATAGCTACAAGTAAAATAAAAACATTTCCATTTCTAAAATATTAAAATAAAAGCAGACAAAGCTTATTCTTTATAACAAAATGGAAAATAAAGTACATGGCACAGAAACACATGAAAAGATAAAATGATAAAAATAAATACAAGCATATTTATTATCTCAAAGAGCCAACACTCAAATTGGGTTTTTAAAAATCCCAACTAACTAATGTTTCTGAAAGAGTTTTAAAACATAATGACCCGCCTCTAAAGTAGTCAGATTCATAGAAACAGAAAGGGGAATGGTGATGGCCAGAGGCTCTGAGGAGGGGGAAATAGGAATGGTTTAACAGGCCTAGAGTTTCAGTTTTGCAAGATTAAGATATTCTGAAGATTTCTTTCCTAACAGTTTCAATACACTTAACAGTACTAAACAGTACACTTAAAAATGGCTGAGGTGATAAATTTTATTATTATTATTATTATTTTTAACAATTAAAACCTACTGATCCCTCAAAGTTAAAAGTAAAAAGATCTGTTAGTACTGGCAAGTGAGAATCAAGTATGACAGTGTTGATATCACATAAAGCAGAATTCAAGGGAAAATTAAATGGGAGAAATATAATATTGTTGGCATCATTTTTATTTTTAATTTAAGAGTAAATGTAAACCCCAAACTAAAGTGGACGGAGAAACTGATCAATGTGTAGTAGTAGAAGAGAACTTTTATGCTCTATTCAAATAGAAGGGATCGTTTTCTCTGTTAAGTAGAGATCCAACTATAATTTTGCACCAAGACAGTCATCAGTGACTTTGGTGAGAGCAGTTTCATTGTATCATTGGGCTCAAAACCAAGTGTGACATAAGGAACGAAGGGCAAGAAACCAGAGAGGGGGCCTGAAATATCTGTCTATGACTGTATGAGCCATCCTGCTTAGAGTTCTTCTCTCTGTTGACAATCTGATTTTTAAAATGTGAAAGCATTCACTGTGTTTCTCTTTTCTCTCACGTTAGAATGGGTGAAAAGTTCCTGGGCAAGGATGATGAGCCTGGGCAAGCCTAAAGAAAGGCTCTGTTAGTTCAAAGGAATTGCACATAATGCCAAGAGGTCACTGGTTGTGAGAACTTGAAGTAGACAGGAAAGGAAAGACCCTTTGCCTGTGTGGATTTGTCTGAAGCTGTGTTCAACAGTTTTTTGTTGGAGAGAAATTGTGGATCTTCTTAAGAAGCTCTAAGAGCATGTTCAACAGAACACATGGGAATTTATGGGACCCAGTGACAGGATAGAATCCTGCTATTGTTCCCAGAAAGAAAAGTACTCCTGTGGATCAGAGACTCTCCACATAAACTGGAAAAGAGACAAAAAGGGCATGAGATTTGGGGTCAGGCTGACTTAGGTTCAGATCCCAGCTCTGCCATTTTCTCCACATATGTTGTTGGGGAGTTATGTAATCTTGAAGTTTTATTTGAAATCAAAAAATATAAATGGTCTAGCGTGTAGTAGGCACATAGTAGATGCTCGATAAGTGAGAGCTTCTAGTTAATGTCTCATTTATGCTGAGATCAGAGAGTGAATTTTCTTGATGTCAGGCTACTAGTTGGAATTCTCTGTTACTGAAGAGTAAAAAATAAATGTACTTTTCAGTCTCCCTACACACAAATGGCTATAGTGATATAACTTTGATATCTCTATATTTCAAGCCTTCAGACATCTAAAAAACTCTCCAAATGTAGAATTCTTCTAAAATTAGCAAAGAAAATTTGAAGACACCCTCAAGATCATGAAATCCGACTTCCAAGATCTTATTTAATAGATGTATTTTATTTGAGTATCTGCACTCATATATAATATAGTATGTCATGAGTGTGAATAATTTAAAGATGATTTATCAAGGTAGATTTATTTAATCTAGAAATGCTTTCCAAATATGTTCTTTTCTAGATGTATCCTTTTAGTTCTAATGTGGCTAATAGGAATATAGGGGATGTTAGTATTTATAGTATTTATAGAACATAGGGGATGTTAGAACATAGGGGTGTCTAGTATATAAATACGAAGAAATATTTTTTGTCTTTTGTCTAGATTACTGATTCAGACAGGAGATAAACCTTACAAAAAATTTGTGAAATTTGTGACCAAATTTCCATTTCGTGTCATTGTCATAAATTTTTTAAATATCCCTACTAAATAGTTTTATCCAAAAATTCCAAAACTGATATGTGATCCAATAGACACAAAACACTTCCACAATTAAATTTTATTAACATTCGACTCCAAATGTTATTTGTTAAATAATGGTAATATTTGTGCATAGGCCTTGAGGCAAAGGGACCCGTTAGGAATTAATTGTGATACTCTAGACATAGCTAATGAAAAGAGCAACCTAACCATATATATGAGCACTTATATGTCAGGCACTGTGCCAGTACCTTTATATAATCCTTTCAGCACTCCATGAGACAGGTACCATTATAATCTCTATTTTGTAGATGAGGAAACTGAGAAAGATCATGATTTCCTCAAGGCCACAGATGTAAAGATCTGGGATATGAATCCAGGATGTCTGACTTCAGAACCAAGACTAAACCACCACTCCTTACTGCTTCTTAATGAAAGGGCCATCGTTTCCAAAGTTCATGTAGTATGCAGTTGCTTGGATTTGCTGCGTATGTTGCTGTAGAACCATCATTTCAGTAAGTGTTACTTCTTGGACTAGCCTCCATGTGCCTGAGGCCTCTGAGTGCCAAAGGCACTGTAGATCCTAAAAACATTTTGAGGTCCCAAGACAGTGTTGGTTTATTTATTCTTGGATGGCCAGGTACTACTCTTTCCTGGGTTGTCCTATCCTCAGGCATTTCTGTCCTTTCCCGAACTCTTCCACCTACTGCCTGGCCGGTGGTGGTATACTTCCAGAAGGGGTGAGGACAGAAGCTTAAAAACTCTGGGCTCGGTAGGGTGAGGTGGAGGTTTCTAGCAAAGCCTCTGGGATTCTGCAGTTCCTCCAATTCCCTACCTTTCCCCTTCCCCTTCCCCTTGACTTTTCTTTCTTCTTTCCTCCCTTTCCCTCCCTTCCCATTTTCTGGTTTGTTTTTTACTTCTTGTCTTGCAGTGTGATTTCTGCTTCCTCTAAGAACATCATCTCTCTTATGCTGCCCCGGGTTTTGATGGAATGACATAACTACTTGGCTATAGTCTGAGGGTGTTTTTACTGCCAATAATGGCTGGAAACAGGGAGCTAAAGTGACTATCTCTGGTCCCCTCCCTGTCTCTTGTTATTCATATAGATGTTGTTTCAGTAGAGAAAGAAGATATATAACAGTTATTTATAAGCCATTGAATATTTGTTACTACGTTTTCATATGAAGTGCGAATTTTATTTTGGCCCTACATTTGGCCCAAATGTTTACCTTCTTGCCAAGTTCATCTGATACCTCACCTCCTAACTCTAATCATCAGCTTGCCTCTCTCTCTGAATGATTTTCATTTGAAGCGGTCCAATTAAGTCTTGTTAAGTGTGACAGTCAATTACTCAATAATTCCTATAAAATCTCTAAAATATAAAAAAGAGAAAATTGAAAATAGCCTAAGTAAGCTCTGAGGAGTTTTAGAGAAATGATTTCTTCTCTCATTTCTGGAAACAGGGAGCTAAAGTGACTAGCTCTAGTCACATGATGTTATTCTTTAATGAATCAGAGAGCTTCACAAGATTTTTTTTTTTGTGGAAAATGAGGATGGTTTGATAAGCACCACGAGTTTCCTTACACAATAGCTCTGTATTTTGTGTAGAGAATTTTACATGAATTCCTCTTGGTCGGGAGGAGAAGGTCCTTCTTACTTACAATGACATGAGAGGAAAAGGTTTAAAGAGAGTTGAATGTTGAGAGGCTTTTAGAAAATCCAGTGACGTCTTTGTTTGGAGGCCCAGGATTGTCTCAAGGAAGAAGCAGGTCATGAAGTGTGGTCTTGGACCCAAGTTTCTATTTTGAAATAAAAGCTGTAAATCAGTTCTACTGCAACATGACTGACTTCTGCATTCCTCAAAAATCACCATGCTGTACAGAGTTACACAATGAAAACCACAGTACTTATGAGGAAAGTGGAATTAGGGACCCAGCATTCAAAACTTAAAAAAAGAAAATGTTTTTGCACATCTTAAAAAATTAAATACATACATACTACAGTAAACTTAGCATTTTAACTTAAAAAGATAATTAATTTGCTTGTGAAGTTGGAGTTTAGAGGGCTACCTTTGAGTTGTGAAGCAGTAGAAGAGGTCTGCGAACTTTGAGAATGGCCATTAACACCCAGTATCAGTGGCTTCAGGCAGAGGCAGTCAAGGGAGGTCCTTGGTCAGTGTTTCAAAGTATGTGCACGTGTGTGTTTTATGTGCTTCTACAAGGCTTGGGTTAGTTGAATGTGGTTACCTAGCGTTTCTTTAGGAGAAAGCCATGCTAAACACACAAAAAATTGGTGTTAGGCTCCCAGGGTTCTCTTTAATATCAGTTTCATCAGAACAAATTTGTTTTCAGAACCAGCATTATAGAAAATTATACAGTGCATTCTTTCAAATTTTCTGTTCTCATTGTTGTTTTAGAAATATACATGGAAATCCTTTAATTGGTCTAAGAGGAGGCTCTTAGTTGCTGTAGTTGTGAATATGTCACAGACAGAATTGTGGTCAGGGCTCAGCCTCACTGCCAGGTACAAAGCTATGTTTGCAGTCACTGGCTGTTCCTAGATTTTTCTCATTTGTGACACATTTTCTTTGAGGGAGGGGTTGGGGCAGGTACATACTTTTCTTTGGTGTTTATTACAAGGGAGTATTTTGAGTAAAATTAAGTATTTATATGTTCATCAGGAGGTAAAGGAAAAAAAATAGATTTTTCTCTATACATAAGAAGGAATGAGGCACTGGTATATTCTATATTTTGAATGAACCCAGTACATTACCCTGAGTGAAATAGGCCAGACACAAAAGGCCAGATGTTATATAATTCCATGTGTATCAAATAGCTGGAATAGGTTAATCCATCCACAAAAGACAGTTTTGTAGGCTGCCGATAGGTATGCAATTTACAAAAAGTTCTGGAACTAGAAAAATATCGTGTATCTGTTAGTTACACAATATTGCAAATGTATGAAGTGAATGGCACTCTTTAAGATAGTTTGAATAACAACTTTTATGTGGTGTATCTTTGGACACAATTGATAAATAAAAGACATATGTTGGATCTGTTTCTGGGCAGGGCCCTTTGTTCAGCACCATGTTGGTGTAGAGTGAGGCCAAGGTGCTGTTTACAAGGAGTTTGCAGCTTTGTTGCAAAGAGATAAACAGAACAATAGTTAGACTGCAAGGCAGAAATGAAATGTGCCATCAAGGAGGTGACAATAGGTTGCAGGTGCCCAAAGAAAGAGTGCATCTGTCTTTCTGGAAGGATGCAAAAGGCTCTCCTATAGGCAGTAGCACTTGAGATAGAACTGTTAGGTTGCAAATTAATGTTCTTAAGAGATCTGAAAAATGGCTATTCCTAGGCCTGGCCCCATTTAAGTTAAGTATCTCCGGGGGGAAGAGTTTAAGAATAGCTTTTTTTTTTTTTAAGGTTTCCATGTGTTTGTTATATGCAGCCAGGTGTGAGAACCACAGGTGCAAGCAACAAACCAATATTGTTAGATGCATTCTGGACAGTGGGAATTATTGGGACAAATGCCTAGCTGGGAGAACCCATGTTCTGTTTCACTAGACAGGAGTGTGAATGAAGGAGTGGGGAAGTGAAGTGAGAAAGCTGAGGGCGACTTTAATGTCATGTCAGTGTAGGAATTGCACTTGTTTTGTTGTTGGTGGAGAAGACCAGAAGGATTTTGCAGGGGCCAGGAGGGTTGAAAAGCTGAGCTTGTGCTTTAGATAGGTGAATCTGGCATCATTTTGAGATAAAAATTGTCTATGGTATACATAGACTGGACACACAAGACGTGTTAGGAGTGGATTTTTTTGTTTTTCATATTGGGGATTAAACATAGGGGTGTTTTTACCACTGAGCTGCATACCTATCACTTTTTATATTCATTTTTAAATTTTGAGACAGGGTCTCATTAAGTTGCTTAGGGCCCCACTAAGTTGCTGAGATTGTCCTTGAACTTGTGGTCTTCCTGCCTCAGCCTCCCAAGCTGCTGGGATTACAGGCATTCACCACTGCACTGGGGGAGTGGCTTTTAATGGTTGAGTATAGGGGCTCTCAAAATGGAATCTAGAAGTCCCTGAAGCCTTTTTGAAGGTCTGTAAAGACAAAACTATTTTCAAGACAATTCTAAAGATGTTATTTGCATTTTTCACTGGGTTTTACATTTGTGTTGATCAGATGCAACTTCTGGTATCTTAGCATGAATCATGGGCATGGTACCAAAATGTAGTCATTATATTTTTCACCTCTGTGTACTTGTAGAAAAAAGGTTTGCTTAAGAATGTCCTTGATGAAGTGTACAATACTCAGCCCTCATGTTCATATCTTTTTATTGCCTGTGACAAAGTGGGAAGCATATATAAAGCTCTTCTGCTGTGTACTGAAAAATGTTGGTTGTCTTGAAGCAAAACACTTCCATAATTGTTTGAGTAGAAAAAGAGAACTTACCACTTTTTTCATGGGATACCATTTTTCTTGGAAGAATGACTACCACACTATGGTTTTCAGATTCTGGTACTTGGCTGATGTTTCTTGGAAGTGAACAATGTGAAAGTATCACTGTATGGTAAATAACTGACAACATTTATTCCCAATGATAACATTTGAACTTTTATACAAAAAAGTAAATTTTGGAAAATCTGCATCTATTGCTGCAAACCTATATCAATAATTTAAAACTTTTCTGATGAGATTTTGTGATGTTTTTATATTATATAATGAAACATGATCAATATTCAGATTACCTACATTACTAGGTGAGCCATGATTTTGATTTTCCAGTGCTATCACAGGGAGTGACTGTGTGGGCAGAGTTTGGCCAGGAAGCAGGATGGCTCCTTTGTTCAGGTTTTCATCAGAGTAAAGTAGGTTGAGTTTTCAGGATTTGGCTTCTGCGTGGGGGATGGTAACAGAATTTTGGGGCTCGTGGACTTAAAAACCATCAGTAGTTTTGGGCTGGGGTTGTGGCTCGGAGGTGGAGCGCTTGCTTAGCATGCATGAGGCACTGGGTTCGATCCTCAGCACCACATAAAAAGAAAATAAGGGTATTATGTCCATATACAACTAAAAAAATAAATCTTCAAAAAAGAAAGAAAGAAACCAGCAGTAGTTTTAAGAAAAAGGAACTCCAGTGAGGAAGCTGGCTATGGGGTAGGAGCAAAGGAAAGTGATATTGTGCTTTTGACTAGACCCTGATATAAATAATTTTAATCCTTTATAAATGCTTTTGAAAAGAAGCTAATGGTATTAAAGCTTATCTATTATGGGAGTAAAATATAGAGAAACCAGTTTTCCAAGATGATGATAATTGTTCTTTTCCTTACTTGCTCTGATAATCATAATTTCTTTTTTGTCCTTTGTGATGCTGAAACAGTCTGCTCTGGGCAGCTAACCTGTCAACAGCCCTAGACTTGTGCACTTCCCCTCTTCCTTCTCAATCCAGCTGTTTCACCAGGGTCTCAGTTCTGCCATTGTTCTTAGGTACTAGAGACTTTCCTTGGTCTTAGACACTGGTCTTGGTATTTAAGAACTCAGGAACAGAGCCATCTCTTTAGCTTTTAAACTGCTAGAACTGGCCAACGCCCCACTTTGCCTCAGGAATTCCCTAATAATGGCTCCTTTCACTATTGCCTCTGACCTAATTTGTTGTTGTTTTTTATTTGCATGCTCCTTTTTACTGATCATGCAGTAGTATAATTTTTTCCCCTATTAAAAATCCACCCTACCTTTTAAGGGTTCTGGTTGGGGAAAATCTGTAATTTGCTTAGCAATAGTTCAGCTCTCTCAAAATGACAATCTGTCATGTCTTTGAAGACAGTGTGAAGTACTAGGTGAGGGGCCTGAGACTTGAGGTGGTAACTCTCTGGTTAGGATATAACTTTTTTGCATAGGAAAAAGAGAGATGGAGAAGTTCCCGAGAGGTTCCCTTAAGGGACAAAATCCAGTGAGATTCAGAGACCTCTGATAAGGCAAAAGAAGGGTAGACTAGTAGATAGAGACTAAAAAGAAAGATTGAGAATTCTTTCTGAGAAACTGGTAGCTTTTGTGTGGAGAAGGTGCCAACAGGGAGTGAGTTTCAGCACATTTGGGGAGGTCAGTTGCATTGCCCCTGTGGGCCAGGCTCTTTTTGAAGCAGGTGAGGTACCCTCTCCCGCTGACTACTGTCTGAGAAGTGGATACTAGATTTGTGCTGGAGTGTCTGAAAGAGTGAGAGTCCTCAGGATGGCCCATGATTGGGGTGGAGAGTCCTGCAGGCAGGAAGTCACTTCGAGCAGAGATGAGGTCTTCCCTGAAATAGGGCCACCATGTTCCTGGCACAGAAATTCCTGGATGATCCCCACTGTGCATGATATGTGCCAGATCTGGCCTTGACCATGCCTCAGCCTACTGATGAATGTGGCCTTAAGATCCTATTCAGACTTTCCTATATTCATATATAAATAAACCACCAGTGCAACTGCACATCATGTACAACCACAAGAAGGGATCTTAATTAAAATAAGTTATACTCTGTGTATGTATAATATGTCAAAATACACTCTACTGTCACATATATCTAAAAAGAGAAAATTTAAAAAAAAAAGATCCCATATGGCATGTGGATCCTCCCCAATGTTGGGGCACTGATGCAGGAATAATAACACTTATGTGTTTTCTATTATAATAAGCTTAGTTTCTTAGCATATCTAGTCATGTCTTTGAAGATTAGGACTCTAGGTGGGATGGGTAGGTATAGACCTAAAACTAAATATAACTGGATTCAATCCACTGAGTGATACAGGTCAGTGGTTAGCCGCTGCATATGAAGTACTTATTTCCATGGGTTTTTATTTTAATCATAATTGGAGTTTTGCAAGTGTTAACAATGTTGTAAGAACCGATTTTCCAGTATTGATTTTTTTCTTTTCTTTTCTTTTCTTTTTTTTTTTTTTTTTACTTTGAATAAAATACATTTTAGTGAAAAAAAAAAAAGCAATTATTAGGAGACTTGGAGCTCCTGTTCATATTTGGCAATCCTTTGGCTTCTCTGGGAATTTGTGCCTTTGCTTTTGGATACAATGCTGTGTTCAAAGATGATTTCCCTGCAATATGACAACGACAACAAAAAGTAGTGTCATGTATAGAAATATAGCCTGGTCACTCACAGATATGCACCATTTATCCAACAGCCAATCTCCCTCCAGACTTTCCCAAAATGTGAGTTCCTTTGCTTTTCTGCTGAGGCACAATAGTCTTAGAAAATCAATACATTCTTATTTTTACTTCAATGGTTTTACCTTGGGAGACCAGGTGGCCCCAAACTTTCTACTACAGAAGCTGGTTGCATTTATGTGAGAGGTGATTTGCCTGACTTTCTGTGGAATTTTCTTCAAAAGACCAGTCTTGCTTGCTATATACTTTGAGCTTCCCAGATATTTTTTCCTTCTCTGTGTCTCATTTGGGGCCTGCAGAGCAATCAAGTTGGCTAGTGTTCTCCCTGCCCCTCAGATTGTAGATAAGAAGTGTAGTCAGCGAAGGCCTTTAGAGACTGGGGAGAAGGTCCTCTGTTTTTTGCTTCCTTGTTTGTTGCTTGGGGAAGTGAACTGGCTGGCCAGCAAGAGAGAGCCACTTTGGAGGTTCTCATGGTTAGTCCATGTGCTTTTTCCACACTATCGAAATCCTGTCTTCCTGGTTCTGCCCTTGGGATGTCACCGTGTGTGCAGGGAGTTAGTCTCTTTTCTCCTAAGGGAATGAAGTGCTTCATTTTGAGAGAAATCCTTTGAGAGGGGCAAAGGCACTTATCTCTTATATCAATTATTTGAAATTGGCTTAGGATAGGGGCATTTTTTTTTCTCATTTCTTCATGGCTGTTCCCCTTCTCCCCCAACAAATAAAACTGGGCCAGACACTAGACGTGATTAGTCACCTTTATATCCCTGGTTCTTAACAATGTGCAGAAAAAAGGGGTCTGGATTTATTTACTGCAAATTAAAATCCCCTGCATTCTACTAGATCACATCCCCAAGGAGAAGGATTACAACATCCGTTTCATGGTTTCCTTAGCAATTGTTGGATTTCTACTGGCACTGAAATGCAGTCATGTGGGTATTTTGACATTTGTCTTCGATAAATAGAAAAGGATGTAATTAAAGGTCAGATCCTGAAATGGGATTTTAGTTTATTTTGATGTCTGTGGAAACTTACTATGTTTGGCCAGTGTTCTTTTAATGATTTAAGTTTTAAATACCTTTTTAATTATCTAAGTTTCACTGAGGTCTGCAAATTAAGGCAATATAAATAAATGTCAGGTTGCCAGAAGGGTGATCTAACAGCTTCCTCAGTCTTGATAATAAATGGTATAATTAATGGTATAAACTATTATGCTGCCTTGTCTATTAATTGGGGTAGAAATTTCAATTCAGAGGCAGGATGAATTTCTCCTTGACGTGTATTATCAAGATTAAAGGCAAAATGGGCTGAAATGAGGGTATTGTTTATATCAGTCACATTTTATCCAGTTCCTAGAAGGATTATATCACTCCAGTGTTGTGTGTGACACCTAAAACCTAACAGATTACGTAATGAATATGAATTTAGAATTCCGGTTGGTATCCTTATTTAGAGTGGCATCTATTTTTGCAAGCTCTTCAGAGTTTGGTCTAGCTTCCTGTGAAGTATCTTTCAATTTATATCTGAGTATGTAATCTCAGAAATGTTTATGTTACACTGATCTTAACATATTATAATAAACTTATATTTAGAATTTTTTGGTGTCTGTATGTATGTATGTGTTTCTTTTTTTAAAGAAAAGCTAAGAAATTTTAGTCTCTTCATTGCCCTCTACAAGGCACTTTTTCATATTCTGAAATAGTTATTCTTATAGTGCATAAAGTCTGGATAATTGAGAATTTCTTTTTTTTTCTGTGAGCTCTCGCTTCTATCAAATTCAGGATTAATCTTCATGTTGGCATCAGTGCCCATGGCTGTGGGCTTTAATAGAGTCCACCTTCCTTGATCACAGAAAATTAGAACATCACCAAATAGGGCAACTTGGGGCTTTCCAAATGCTTGCCATCTGGAGATCTTGGTTCATGCCTATAATGATTCTTTTTTTCCTGCTTCTATGTCCTTATTTTTCAGAATTTCACCCATCTTAAAGGGCCCATCCCAGGATCTTCTGCCATATAGTCTCCTGGTTTCTCTATTTAAATAAAACATGATATTCCTCTTATGGTGTGGATCACTAGTTCTCCAAAATTGCTTCATTAGTCTCCTAGGTTTGCCATAAAAAAATATCATGGACTAGGTGGCTTGCAAGACAGGAATTTATTTTCCCTCTGTTCTGGAGGCTGGAAGTTCAAGTTCAAGGTGTCCACAGTCTTGGCTTTCTCTTGAGATTTCTTGCTTTCATTTGTACACAGGTGCCTTCTCTGTGTCTTCACATGACCTTTTCTTCATGTACTTGCCTACTTGGTATCTCTTTCTCTTCTTAGAAGGACACCAGATTCTAAGAAGAGAAAGATTGGGGCCACCTGCATAACCTTTTTTTTGGTGGTGGTGCTGGAGATTGAACCCAGGGCCTTGCGCATGCTAGGCAAGCACTCTGCCAACTGAGCTTTAATCTCTTTAGCCTCTTTAAAGATCCCATCTCTAATTAGTCATATGCTAAGATGCTGCTGGGTTAGGCCTAGGCCTTCAATATAAGAATTTTTTGGGAGCACATTTAAGTCCCAAACAGTGGCTACTTGTATACATCATATATATCTGTTCCTCCTCCTTTTCCCTCATTAGATTGGCTATTTGAAGGTATGACGTTATATAAATGGGCTTAGGAGACCTGAGTGTAATGCTTCATATGTAATAAATGGTCACTAAATACCTGTTGAAATATAAGTTTAATTAAATCAATCTCTCAAAAATTTAGTATGCTTATTAGACTTTTATGGAAATGATGTATGGCCAAACATGGTACTTAAAATTACTTCATAGATTTGGTCAAATGCTGCCAAGTAATTTATTAAACAGAACATTGCTGGAGTGCTAAGCTACTCTTCTGTTTTATTTTTCTTTCAGATTTAAGTAATTTCACTGTGATTTTGCATTTATATATCTTCTCTCATTTTTACAAACTCAAGGTGGAAAAAAAAAAGTCAAGATAAAACTTAACCTGTCCACCTTATAAATCCATATGCAAATCTTTACGGCCTTTGGCCGTCATTCTATACATTCATTTGGCAAACCTTAAATAATGGCGATGTAATCAGACAATTCATTGAGCTCTTTGGGTAGTGACATCAAAGGCCTCATCAGGAAACCATGCTACTAAGTTTTGAATGTTTCTGGGAATATTTATGAAGTTAATATTGACTAGGTTAGGAAAGTGGTAACTCCCATTTTGAAAATTTAGGAGGGTCAAAGTATTTGTGCCATCCACCATGATGTAGATTCCTGCATGAGCTATCAAATACATTCCTGAGTGTCTGAGCAGAGTCTGTGCTGCATGCTAAAAAGATGCCTTGTGTAGCCTTCCTCTGCATACCATCTCTGTGTGCATGCTTTGTTCAGAAAGGCCTGGCTGAATTTTGCACCTTTACTAACAAGGTGCTGCCTTTCTAGCCTGTGGTCTGTTTAGAGCTATCCTCACTAGCAGTTTAGAATCCTAGTTCTTGGAGGAAAATGGGAATATGCACCCTCAACCTTTCTGACAAACAGCTTTTATGAGAACCTGCCTAAGAGAAAGAGGCATTTAGTTTACCTATAAGGACTTATATTCATATAAGTCCTTATAGGACTTATATAAGCCTAAAGGACTTATATTCATTTGCACCTCCAGGGACCAGATTCTTTTAGATTCTGTGGTTACCTCCAGCAAGCTGTAGAGGAATGCTAGACTCTGTTCCCTTGCTGAAAGCTGAAGGAATTGCCAAACAGAATCTGCTGCAGCCCATTGTGCATTTGCGCCATCCCAACCCTTTGTGTGAGAGTAAAGCTTCTAAGAAATTTCTTTTAGCATCTGGTAGCTTTATGTCCTTGCATCAAGGAAGTTTAGAATCAAATTCGAAACTTAATCACAGTCAACTTAACTCATATAGTTATAATGCTTGCATTTTGATTTTACTCTCGTGATTATTAATTTGATTTTCATTTTAAAAGTTATAAAACTATTAAGAAGTTATAAAAAGAGTAGATAGAGGTCTCCTTTCTCATTACCCAGTTTCCTCTCATGGCGTCTACTTTTTTTTTTTTTTAAATGTACTTATTTGAAAAGAATTTTGGATTTTCACATTTTTTAAAAAAATTTGTTTCCCTAAATGTATTCCTTGGTTCTTCATTATAATTTCCCATGACTTATTTAGAGAAAGAGTGAAAATAAATAGAAGCTGATTAATAAGGGAATATAACTTAGCATCCTGTTGCCTGTGATTTAACTTAAACATGTTTCAAATCAACTTCTGGGGTAATGGTGACTAGGAGTTGTTGCTACTTGGATGTAAGAATAGAATAATGCTTTTCGATGTACTCTGACAGGTTTCTGATAGTGGTTAATATTTTCCTGCTTTTTTTTTTTAACAGCCCCAGCAGCATATTAAGCTAATAGTTTTTAGGGGATAATCTAAACTGTTGCTTTGAGTCAGTAGTTATTCTTTAACCCACCATCTTCCACATCACTCTTCTGACCCTTGCTTGAGCCATTTACTACTTAAGATCACGATATCACCATTCAGCTTTGGGTTTGTTACACATTACTTTTTATTTTTCTACCTCTTTTTTTAAAAATGTTTTTTTTAGTTGTAGATGGATACAATACCTTTATTTTATTTGTTTATTTTTAATGTGGTGCCAGGGATCTAACCCAGTGCCTCATGCATGCTAGGAAAGTGCTCTACCACTGAGCCACAACCCTGGCCCTTTTCTACCTATTTTTAAGTCTTTTTTCTCCATTCAGATTATGAATGTTTTGAAACTTCTGCCTTATACTTTTTATGTTCTTTCTGTATTCCTTAGAACAAATTCAAAACAACATAGTAGATCATTTGGGTATTTTTCTTCTAAAAAGTGATGTTTTGAACTTCTAATTGTGCTATTTGTCCACTACAGAAGGATGGGAGTAAAGGAGTAGAACATGTGAGTAGCCAAGGATAATTTTGAGTTATTTTGGCATTTCCCTTGCACTCAGAGAGCTCAGGTTCAAGAGCCATGCTTACAATTATGCTCTCAGAGACTGTGAAGGTCCTGAGTTGGGATTTTCCTTGTTTCCCCTTAGAGGGACCTATTCTCATGATTAGTTTGCTAATGGAGCAGGCATGCTGGTTAATGAGGCTTTCTATTTCATTGGTGCATTTAAAATTAAATCAGTAATAATTGTCATGTTTATGATTCATATTCCAGAACACACAGTAGCCATAACACATCTGTTGTGGAAATACTATTATAAGATTGAGAAAACACTGACCTGCCTAACCCCTGTTCACTAATGACTGCAATTGTAGGGGAAAAAAAAATCCGAATGAATTTCTCTACAGAGTCTGTGGGTAGGCGAACTCTGGTTCCTCAACAGGGAGAAGAGAGTTGAGAATGGGATGGATGACTTGGACTTACTGGTCCTTTGGAGATGTAGTTCTGGCTGGGAGGGGTCCCCCACAAGGTAGCCCTGTGTCTTGTCCTTGTATGAGCAGGACAGGGACCAGATTGCAGAGAAGAGGAAATATTGCTTGGGACTGCTCTTAAAGGGCACTTATTGGTTTATAATTTTAAAAAATCCTACATAGATCATTGTTTATCAATCTGCCCTACCTCAAGAGTGAACCTTTGATTTTATAGGTCGGGATCAAATAGACTGCAACTCTGATTCCTATGAGTAAATCAGGGTCCTTGCCTAGAAACCAGACATTGTGGCTTACCCCTGGCTTTCAGGAACCTGAGGCGGAACTACAAAGGGAGGAGGGAGGTGGTTGGACTTGTGGTTATGACTTCTTCTCTGGGCTCAAGTTCTCATTTACTTTGAAGTACCTCTGAACCTTATTTTTTAAAAAAGTTCCACCTTGATCTAACTTTCCATTTGCTTTCCCAAATTTGGGAATTTTGATTCAATAATAAAACCAAACCCAAAACAGCAGCAGCAACAATACAACCCCAACCAATGTACTATTTTTCTATAACTTAAGAAAATAAGTGTAGTTCATACATTTAAGAGTGAAACTATTTCACATTACTTGAGTTAATTTTGAAGTGCTTTAAGTGAATTCTGTGTAGTATCAGATAAACTCAGAAGTGTGTACAAATCAACAAAACCAGAGGCGGGCCTAGTTAAGCATTTACAGATTTGCTTTCTTTTAATAAGAAAATTTCTTTAAAGCTATTTTAAACTTGTTGTTTTATTAATAACGTAGAAAGTTTTATTAGTGTAAACAGGATTTTGAAAGGACTAATTCATTGTGTAAATGTTAATTTCTGTCACTGAAAGTGTTTAGAAAATTTAAGGTACTTTTCTTAGTGTTTGGCATATATTAGGTGTGTTTGTCATGACACTGAATAGCATAGTCATCCAACTTGTCATAGTCCATTCAGGTAGCTCTCATAGAAATACCATAGACCATCTGGCTTAAACAACAAACATTCTAGAGTCCAAGAATAAGACACTGGTAGATTCAGTGTCTGGTGAGTGCCCACATCCTGGTTGGTAGATGGAACCTTCTCTCTGTGTCCTCAGAGGATGAAGTTTCTTTTTTCTTTCTCTTTAATATTTTTTATTTTAGTTGTCCATGGGCCTTTATTGTTATTTATTTACACACGGTGCTGAGAATTGAACCCAGTGTCTCACACATTCTAGGCAAGTGCTCTACCATTGAGCTACAACTTCAGTTTTGAAGCTTCTTTTTGTAGGAGCACTCACCCATGCATGAGGACTGTATTTTCCTGGCCTAATTGCCTTTGAGAAGTCCCACCTCATAATACCATCACAATAGGGGTTAGGATTTCAACATACAAATTTTGAGACAATTCAGTTCATCCATGTATCTTTCCCAAGGCCTCACAACTAGAAAATGGCAGGACTAGAATTTGAACTCTGGCAATTTGCTTTGGAATCTTACCTCTTCATGACTATGCTATGCCTTGTTTCAGCATTCAGAGTTTCTTTGTCTTTCTTCTTCACTTAGTCGTCAACTTCTCAGTCACTTGCTTACTGATCATGCATTTACTGAGACCTGATATTAAATAGGTATTGTGGTCTGCCATGTTTCCTGCCCTCAAACATCTCAGCCTGGCAGTAGGAGACAGATGGTTAACCCCAAGGAGCATGCTACCCAGAAGGTCATGTCAAGAGGAGAAAGAGGCCAGTGAATCCCAAGAAAGACCCCCAAGCATTAGCATTGAAAGGACAGGTAAAAGATAGGGGTTGAGAAAAACCAAATCAAACAACAACAACAACAAAAAAATTAAAGCAAAAAAAAAAAAAAAGAAAGAAAAGAAAAAAAACCACCACAAGAACAGTGGTAAAACAGTTAGGTTTGAAAAGTGAAGTATTAGAGTTTAAAAATACCAGAAGGGAGGGTTCTGAGGGATTTCATTATATGAACAATCATAACAACAATAAACATCAAATTAAACTGAGAGAATTGCTTCAGGAAGTTGGCACTTGGTCATGACTTTTCTAGGTCTGATTGGTAGCCTTGGTAATAAGCTCTTTTATTGGTCTCATTTGTCTTGTGACATAGAAGGACTTGATGCTAAGCAACCGTTGTAAAAATCAAGCCTTTCTTCTTTATAGCATATATTTTACCCCTCTGGGGACCCGAGCTGTGGCATAGGCAGGGTCACCATTGTCTTGATTCAGAAAACATTTTGAGTGATATATTATGGATGAGTTTCTTAACTAGCATGTGAAATAAAATAGTAAATCATCATGACCTTACACTGGGGTAATGGAGCAGAATTTATACTGATGGGTGTCTGCCTGTGATGAAATTGCTTGTTAATTCTGGGTAGATGATATTTTTTTGGTGGGTTGTTGACCATAATGATTCTCATTTTTAAAAGTGGTGCCAAAAGTGAAAATCTTCTCACTATATGTATCACCCTCCCACATTCTTCCACAGAACAACCTCAGATTCAATTCCTAGGAGACTCTAACAGCAGATGATTCCTGTTCCCTAGAAACTTCTCAGTGTTGGCTGTGCACTTGGTTATTTAAGTCTGAATTCAAAGCTCAGAGTTTGGGTTATAAACCATTCTTAAAGGAAGAAATATAATTCTTTCCCGTAGTTCATATGACTTCTGGATGATATCTATATGTACTTCCATATATCTGTATTTTTTGCTATATAGCTACACACACACACACACACACACCTTTTTAAAAAAAAAATACCACTTTTATTTTATTTTATTTTTTTTTTTTTTTGCAATTTCTGGCCTCAGCTTTGCCTTTGGTAAACATTTGAATGTTTCCGAGGCCCAGTCCTGGGATATGGGAGTGAATGTGGTATTGTTCTGAATTCACTGAGCTGAGTCTGGTGGAGGAGATAGCAGTGGGCGGTGCACCTTGATTTATGCAGTCCTGGATGTCTAGTGGGAGCTAAGGGGACAGCCATCTGTGTTCTGTGGAAAGTTGGGGAAGGCTTTTCCTTAGTGGTGGAGATGTGGGTGAAGCCCTTGGGCTGATTTTGAGAAAAGGAACAGTTCCTAGGCCGGCCAAATTGACAAGGATACAGTTTATTTTCAGGCATAGGTTAAAACAAACAAACAAACAAACAAAAAAAAAACAAACCAAAAAACCAGGAGCATCCATACTCTCCCCCCCTTTTCATCAGCTGGAGAATTCATTGACTTTTTCCCAAAGACAGTGGAAAGGCTGCTAAAATGTATTAACTCAGCATCCAAATTCATATCTGTTCCCCCTGGACTTTCACAGGAGTGCCAGAGGTCTCCAAAGAACAATCTCCCAACTGATAGAGTGCTTGCTGTGCATGCACAAGGCCCTGGGTTCAATCCCCAGCACCACCACCACCAAAAAAAANTCTTATTGATTTGCCTTTCTGGCCTGTATATGGAGGTAATACACTTTAATAATTGAAATTTCTTCCATAGTTTTTTATGTTGTAAAATTATTTTTTAGATTATTTAAAATTTAGTATATGTTGAATCTAGTATTTATCTGTTTGTTTTTTATTTTACATATATATGCAATAAAAATTATTTTCTAGTAATGTAATATATAATTATATATAAATAAAATAAAATATAATTTTCTTTAAAAGTGGATAGTTTATTTTTATAGAGTTTGAGCAGAGATGTGCACTATCTTAAATTTGTATCCTTTGGTGCTTATGGCTTTTCATTTTGGTACTTATTCACACTTATGCTACCTCTCATAATTGTGCAGTATGGAAACATTTGAGAAACCGGGCTGAAGAGAAGGAATATGTTTCCTAAAAGAGTATGCTATTTGTATATAACATTTTAAAATCCCTAGTTGTATAACTATTTCTGATGTTGAAATGCACAGCAGAATACTTTGGATTCCACCTTGGAATTGTTTCCTGCCGCAGTCTGGCTGGGCACAAATCACGAACCACTGAAGCAGGAACAAACTTTATTTTTGAACTGCAGGAAAACTCTTCACACAGCTCCCAGGGAATCCTCCCAAACGCCACGAGCTAGTCCAGGAAGCCCCAGCCAGAAATATCTCTCCCAGAAATCCCTCCTCCTGCACTTCCCCAACCAATGGGAACTCTCGGGGAATCCGCGGAAATCCCCACGAGAACTCTAAAATAGTGCGAGAACTCAAAAGTAGCGGCAGAGGCGAATAGTAATGCCTCACCTGTCAATCAATACTGTTGGCAAAATGCCAGGGGCCATACAGACTCGGCAATGGCTCTCAGCAGTTTCCCATGGCTTAACCTCTGGCATCCTAAACTGATTAGAATTGGGAGTTACTCTCATGTTCCACATTACCTCCTGCATCTCAGCCTAATGATGGAGAAGTTGTTAATGAGCTGTTCTCGTAGGCACAGAAATGACTTTTGGAAAGTTTTGTCCATATGAACACCTGTGTGGTCATTACAAACATTAGTCACCAGAATAGCTAAGATATGCATGATTGAGCACATTGCTATAAAAATATCATTCAAAACATGCTTAGCTTACAGAAGGGCAGTGTCAGAGGCCCACGGAGCAACTTGAACCCTTTTCATCCTTGTATCTAAAGCTTTTTAAACTCTTCTGTATACACACCTTCCCTGGGATCTGGAACCAATCCTTTTCCCAATGGAGAAAATGCAATTGTCTTTAATTTGATGGTTTGAGTCTTAGTACCTGTACCTCTGCTCTTCTATCTCTTGGCCTCTTCCACTGGGTTGCTTAGGTTCTGTTGACTCAGCTTCTTTTCCTTCCAACCATGAGTTGGTTTCATGGTGGTAACCAGGTCTCACATGCCATTCCCATGCCATGTCTCTGTGTGCTGTCTGTTATGCATCCATTTATTCTGCATTAGGATCAAATCTATAGATTGATCACTTCCTGCTGCTCTGTCCCTTGACTGAAGTTCTGCCTCTGAGCCCTGCCTCTGAGCTTCTCTCATGTAGACTGCCTACTTCTCTGCCACTAAATGACTTTTTGTTCCTGTGTTCCACAGTGCCATGCTCTGTGGCCAGAATGTTCCAGGTTCCTCTCTCTTTGATGTCTAGGCTTGTGACTTACTTTATAGTCTCACTGGGGCCTTTACTGATCAGCTACACTTTTGTCTTTGGGTCTGGCCAGCACCAAATCTCACTCATTTTGGAGTCCCTCATAGATATTTAACACTTCCCTGACTAGTAGGTGGAAGTCACAGGCATCAGAATTCTTTTTGGCTGAATAGACATTTATTGAGCACCACCTGTGTATAAGGCAGTACTTTGTGTTGTGACAAAAAGATGTGTGAAACTTGATCCTAACTCCTACACATATTCTGTTAAGAGAACAACAACACAATTAGTGCATGATGCACAATAGGTTGAAGAATGGCCAAAAGTCAAAGTCAGTCTCTCTCTCTCTCTCTCTCTCTCTCTCTCTCTCTCACACACACACACACACACACACACACACACAATTTTATAATTAAGAACTTACTTTAGAGAGACCTTATTATACTCATTTTTGTTGTTATTTTCTTTTTTTTTTAATTACTGGATACATCTACATTCGTGAAACTGGCTTATTCAGTGTTCTAAAAGTAATTTGGGAAGCACTTGCATTTCATGGTTTGTTTTAAAAAATGTGCTGCTTTTATTTAGTCTCACTGTGCTTTAATGAACTTAATAAAAGCATGTGAAGTTGGCATGCGTGGATTAGAAGCATGAAGCCATTTGTTGATGGAGTTATTACTACAACAATTCAAGGAATGAAGACTCCTATGAAATTTTTGTTGAATTCCCTGTCCACAGGATTCATAAAGCCAAATTACTTAAAAAATATTACAGGTCACTTGGTTACATATGTTCCTCTTAATGAGTTTTGACTTTGTTTTGTATCCTGTTTACCCTTTTTCCTTTTAAAAACATATAAACTAAATATTTCTTTTAACAATTGAAATCCTTCACCTTTCTCTGCATCTTCTCTTGTAAGCCTCTTATTTTCCTTTAAGTACCTGCAAATATTTATTCCTCAGTGCTTCATCATTACCCTTTTAATTCAGTTGTGGTGCCTTTTGTTGACATCACCTGTCCATATAGAATAAAGAAGTCTAATATTAGCCTTATACCATTGAAGGACTAATCAATGGGAAATAAAGTAGAAGAATGTTTTGTTTTGTTTTTAAGATTGGAAATTATGTTTTTAACTCTACAAAAAAATACTCACTGTGATATAATTAAAATATACAGTTAAGCTTTGGTCATCTTTCAGTTTCCAAATGTTCTTTGGGCTGATTCCATCATTTTCTATAATGTTATGATAAAATATTTTTTATCCCTAGCTATACGTACTATTTTAGTAGATAGTTGTCATGTTTCTGTCTTTCAAGTTAGGTACAACTAAGCTATTATAATTTGAAAAATGTCTGTCCTTTCCCAACTTGTAGTACTGATAATGACTAGAGATTCCCCAGGTATAAACTCAAAATCTTTGGAAGATGTTTGACCTAAGACTATCTTCATTTGATCAAACCATTATTTGGGAAGGAATGAGTTTGCTGAAATCCAGCTTTATTTCTTATAGTCCCCTTTCAGCTATACTGTATACCTTGTCACCATGTCATAAACGAAAATCACTCCAGCTCATCCCTGAGCCCTGATCTGATTATCATTGCAGGGTTTTTTTTCCTTGTGATGACTATCAATTTAACCTGTGACAGAGCAATGTTATTGAAGTAAAATGTTTTATTTTAGGGGGATTAAATGAAAGATAAATTTATTTTTGAGAAAAAGATAACACAAAGAATGTGCTTTTGAAAGAACCTGTCAACATATATTTTATTGTAAGTATTTGCTCATCAGTTGCTGTTATTTCAGTACTTTTTTTCTACTTCTCATATCTAAGTCAAGTTGTTTTAGATAATAATATCAAAGTTCAACATATTTTCCGAGAACTAAATTTGCTGTTCTTAAGTTTCAAAAATAACTACTTCAGATTTTTTTCTATTGTTTTTCCTTATATATCAGAGAGTCATTAATGTTCTTATAAGAATTTAGTCCTTGTGGATCAATTTTTATCCCAAAATTTCAACAGGACTTTTTAAAGGCAAGCTTTGAAAAATCTAAATTTATATTAGATGGGATAGGACATTATGTTCTTTAAGAATTGGGATAAAACTTGCTATTTTCTTTTCTTTCTTTCTTTTTTTTTTTTGTACTTCTCTCAAAGTGATATATTGCAGTAATAAGAGTTTCCATAGGTAGTTTTGCTTATACAGCATTTCTCATTTAAAAGGAACGGTATCTTTGCTGACTGTCAGCTCTATTCTAGGGGTGTTTTAAAACATTCCTGTATAAATTCTGTTTCTTAGGATCGTTGGTCCACATGAAGTTGGTCCACTGTGGTAGTATCAATATAATTGTTTATTCCCCCTTTAAGTATAATATAGCTTTAAATTTAATTTCCACTATTGGGAGTAGATTATCTTCACAAAGAGTTACATTAATGATTTGTAGACCATCTTAAATGATACTTTCAAAAAAGTTAATTGCCCAGAGAGCATCAACTATAGTGTTAAGAGGAACAATGATTTGTGGGAAATGGGAGGTAGAGGGGGTGACAGGAGAGGGCAGGAGAGATGGGGAGCCATGTAATGTTTTTCAGGTGACCATGGCATAATTCCTGGGTAATATTATGCCCACTGTATCCTTTCAAGTGACAGTGTGACTGTCCACCTATTTAAGAATGCAGCAACACAGCTCAACCATGTTTGGCTTCCTTTTCTTTTCTGCCTTCTGATATAATTATCTCTGCATGCCCCCAAATCTTCCATGATGATGCCCATCTGTGAGAGACTAAGAAAGGCAAATCCTCTGTTGATAAACTGCAGTTTGATTCTGTACAACACTAGTCTCTAGGCGAGTAGAGATTTCAGTATTCTGTTCCCACTTCTTCCAAGTGCCCACTGAGAGCAAAATGAAACCTCGCTGACATCCTGAGGTGTGTGGGGGTGTAATTTACTGGTGCCCAGAGCCTGCTGCCAATGCTTTTCATTCCATCTTCCTAGGAAAGGAGGACAGTGCAATTTCAAAACTGGAATAGTGATTATGGCTTTCTGATCTGCTGCTGCCTGTTGGGCATGTTAAAAAAGAAAAGGAAGAGAAGTTTAATGCAAATCACGATCTCTTTGAGGCAGGGTCATCTTTAGCTGTTTCACACTGCAGTAGCCTTTGGAGAAACTGTTTTTCACTTGAGTTCCTTTAGACATTGCTTTGAAGAGACTTGATGCTGCAGGCCCAAAGCCCTCATGCAGGTCCCAGGACAAGCAGGAACCTGGGTACTTCCTACCTTGGTAGAGAAAGCTCATCATTTCTGTTAGCTAAGGTTTCCTAATACTTGGAAAGTGTGCTGATTGACTAACATCTTCATGTGCTAGAAAATATTGGTACCATTGTCTCACAGAATTGTTGAGGAGATTAAAAAATTGAATGTGAACACACCATATGATAACTCTTAGTACCTGGTAGGAACTCCCTAAGTGTTCATTTATCTTTTTGCAAATGACCAAACCAGTGTAGTAAATGGACTTCATGATGGATGAACATTAGACAGGATGTGAATATTTACCTTGGGCATCAGGCCAAGACATAGTTCATGACAATCCCTTGTATCTATTATTAGAGTTAAGACAACTAGTCTCAGTAGAGGTGCAGATATTGAGAACAGGGCTGGAAGTGGCTCTGTTAACACTGGGGTCCCACTAAAACACAAAGCCTGGTGGTTCACTAGCAGAGAACTTATGTGTACACATTTGGATATCTTGGAGACAGAGCATCACATTTAGTATAAAAAGCAGTGTGGGTTGCTAACATGCTCAAAAGACAGTAAAAGAAGAGACTGACCAGATTGACCTCTAAACTCAGGAATACATATAGAATTTAATGGAATAGGCTTTATGAGTTGTATGCTTTTCAGCTCTTAATGCCTTTAGAAAGTACAGGAAAGATTCTGTGTCCGCCAGTCACTTCGAATCTCAGGAGTACATGTTAGCTGGGGGCTTTGGTGGGTAGAACATGCTCCAGGTGAAAAAAGACCCGAGCTCCTCTGCTTTTTAGGATTGTGGAATGGCTGGGTGTCTTAAATTCTTTTCAGATTGAACCTTGCTTGCTGTTTCAGCATGGAGATACAGTGCTGAGTGTGTGGGAAGTTGTAACCATTCATCAATGTGATTCAGTCTCTCTTGGCAATGCACAGGCAGCAAGAGCATCTGTTCTATGAGGGAGCCTTAAAGATTCTAGAAGCCTGTTTCCAATTCAGGAACATATATATTTGTGTTGTATACCTGTTTCTAGAATCAGACAGGTCCTCTACATGCACTTAGGGCTGGTCTGCCAATCTCCTAGAAGTCCAAGAAGGCCTAAGTGTGTTCAGATATCTTTTCTTCTTTCTGCCTTACCTGCCCCTGCCCAAGCCAAGCTAATTCTTCTTGGGCTTGATGCTCAAATATCAGGTATGTATACCCTGTAAATCCCACATTTACTCTTTTTCTTTTTAAGAGGAGAGGCTGGGACTCTTGTGGATTTTTGTATCTTAATGTCTATGAATTTGTTGGCTGGAAATTTGGGTTCAAGCAATATTAAGTCTGTGAAGCAATGTAAATAGAAAATTTAGACCTGGGTACAAAATACCTGGTGGGTCCTCTCTTCATTTTATAACTAAAAAAATAATTATCTTTCTTTTGTTGAGTGATGTCTCTCAAGTTCTGTCACCTACAGTGCCACTGGTCATTAGTGAACAGGCCTTTGTGGATGTGCTTGAGGGTGAGGGTTTTTGATGAGTGTGGTCCTGATGAAGTGGAGAATCCAGGCCTGGCTAGGAATCTGAAGACTGAAATTCTGGCACCCACCTTACTACAGCTAGCACTTTGGGTCAAATAGCATTATTACCCTGGATGCAATTGCTTTATCTATGAAGTGAGGGCTTAAAAGAGCTCTAATTCTGAGGACCTGTCTCAGTTGTCACAATTTGTCTATTCCTTGAAAGCACATTTATTGTGATTCTTTGCTTCAGGCACTATATTTATAGTGTGCTCAGAATATAGTTTATGGCCTCAAAATTGTCATTCGCTTTTTTGCATGAAAACTAGTCTGTCTACCCTTTCAGATGAACTTATATATTTAAGCTTCCTTAAATTTAACCAGTTTGCCTTTAATGCAACTGTTTTCAAATTTAAAGAGGTCAGAGAATCTTTTATTTTTTCAGATATATAAAATGTAGTTACATATTCAGATGCCTGGATTATTTCTGAAATAGACCAGAATGATTTGTCTAAACAGATACTTTGGGGGTGTTAAAGATGAATTAATTTTTTGATTTAGCTTTCACAGTGCTTTAACTTAGAAATAAAAGAATAAAAATTTATAAGTTTGAAATAAAAGTTATAAGATTGAAATAATTCAAAATTGCATATTGTATACATTTTTTCCCTCTCTGTATTGGGCATTGAACCCTGGGGTACTTTACCATTGAGCTACTTCCCCAGCCCTTTTTACTTTTGATTTTGAGATAGAGTCTAACTTGCAAGACTGACCTTGGATTTGGGATCCTCCTGCCTCAGCCTCCTGACTGGCTGGGATTACAGATGTGCACCACTACCTTTAATTGTTTAAAGTATATGACTTTTTTTTTGTTGTTTGGTTTTTGATAATGCTGGGGAGTCAAACCTAGAGCTCTTCAAATGTTAAGTAAGTGTTGTATCACTGAGTTATGTCCCTAGGCCTAAAAACCATAAAGATTCTTGCTCTTAAAATACAATTAGTATCAACCAAGCTGGCAAAGATAAGATTTCTATATCCTGTATTTTAGATTTTTGTCTTGTTAGATACTCTAATAATACCAAGTTTCTTCTATAGCAGTTACCATCCATGATAATTATGCATTTATTTGTAAGATTGATTCATACTATCTTCATTCTGAGACTGGAAGTTAAAATATAGAATCCAGGGACCCATCCTTGAAAGACTCACTCAGAATGTGTAGGAGAAGGATCTTAAGAAAAGAGCCATTTTAGTTCTTCATTTGATTGTATAAATCCTGATCTGGAAATCTCTGACAGCAAAAACTAACGTCAGTTTTCAAAGATTTGTGTTAGTGCAATGCATTTAACACAGAACCATACTTTGTCTTTGATTCTTACCTCCTTTGGGAAGAGTTGTAAGTTAAAGTCATTAGTTTTAAGCTTCAGACACTTGAAAGATCATTCAGTGAAAAACTGTTACTAAAATATTTATAAAAATAAAACTTATGAGTGTTTGCTGGCAATTTATTTATTTATTTATGAATGTTGGGGAATAGGAGGTCAGCATTGGCAAGTCAGGGGCATAATAAATGAGTAAAGGTTACAGTATTGATTAGATATAGCACAAGTGTTCCTTCATTCAAAAAACCTAATTTATAGCCTTGGAAAGGGGAAAATGTAATGGATCTTCATAGAAATTAACTGGTGATTCTCACATAAAACTTTTAATTTTTTTATGGTAAAATAAATAGGTTATGTTAATTCTAATATTTTATTTAACCCAATGAATCCAAATATTGTCCTTCAACAGGTATTCAACATAAAAATAATTAATAGGATATTTTGTAGTCTTTTTAAAAATCAAGTCCTTGAAATCCAGTGTATCTTTATTTTGACAACATATAATAGGAAGCATATATACTTACTACTTGCTAGGTATCATTGTAAGCTCTTTAAAGGTATTACTTATTTAATCCTTTTAGTCACTATGTGGTAGATAATACTGCTATGCCCGTTTTATAACGAAGGGAACCGAGGCACACAGAAGTTAAGAAAACTTCCTAAGTCACAAAGCAACTAAGTGGCAGAGCTAGAATATAATCTAAGGTAGTCCCCCTCCAGAATATTTGGTGTTAACCATCAAGCCACCCTGCCTTAGTTCACACAGTTCTGTGAGGAAACTGAATCAGTGGGAGCTTGCTAGAGGACTTAAATTAAGTGATTGAGCACATATTTAAATCTCATGTTCTTTCACAAAGTATGAAGAGAAAAATTAAGAGTATATTCTGACTGCTTTAATTATAATACTGTCATTATTGAATAGGAAGACTGTCTTATATGCCCTGGTTTGTTTATGGTTTGAGTGTTTCTTCCAGTGGTTCATGTGTTGGGCCATTGTTTTAAGTGTGACTATGTTAAGAGGTGGTGGGATCTTTCAGAAGTGAGGCCTACAGGGAGGTTGTTAGGTCATTGGGGGTGAGTCATTAGAATAGATTAGTATAGTTCTAGTGGGACCTGTCTCTCTCTCACTTCCTGTCATGCTCTGTGATCTCTCCCTCTTACATGCATTCTCACCATTGTATGCTGCCATAATGTCTTCAGGAGGGCTGAACTGATGCAGATGCTATGCTCTTAAGCCTCCAGAACTATGAACTAAGTGAGCGCCTTTTCTTAATAAAGTTCCTAGCCTCAGATTTTTCAGAAATGGACTAATAAAATGCTTGGATAGAAATTTCTAACTAAAATCCTGGTATTTCTACTTATTGTGTATATATGTTCACTTAAGCATATGTTTTCAAAAAAGAGAGGTAAGAAAAACCCATTAAATATTTAGGAGATACATTTCTGATTCATAAACATTTAATCTTTCAAAGAATAATGAAGGAATATTTCAGCAAATGAAAAATCATGTTTAAAAAGCCTTTGTAAATCTGTGTATCATCTTGGAGTTTGTCCTAGCTATGATCTGCCATGATTGGTAACATTTCTGGATGTTTAAACTTGAAAAATGACCATGCAGTAAAACTTCACTCTATAACCTACTTCCTAGGCAACTGTGTGAACATCATCTAAACTGACATCTTGGAACTTTACAAGATGAAATAGTTGACCACAGCCATGGTGTAGGGAGCTGCCCTGTCTGCACCACAGAAGGGACAGCCCAAAGTGCTGTTTTTTTTTTTTTTGACATTTCCTCTGCTTTGCCCAGGTTTCAGCATGCAGTGTTATAAATTAAAGTCCTATAGATTGTTTGTTTCTTTGTTCCCCCTTTGGAGCAGAGAGAGGTTCGTTGTTTTTGGTGGAATGTGTGTTCTAGCCCTCCTGGGTGCTTTTGCTTTCCTATCCCTGATGACTGAGGAAATTGTGACCAACCCCTTCTAATCTTTGGCTACTCTTTAATTCGCCTGTATGTGCTGCAGAGTTAACATTTAGTGTGCTTGGGCAGGATGGCCTTGGCTCAGCAAAAACCCTGTCAGGATCAATTAGATGTGACTTCAGAGTTGAGTTTTATTGACATTTTGCATGCCAGAGTCAATTTGGAAAATTGCCTCTGTTACCACATCCTTATTTCTGACCCTGATGGGAAGCTGACATTGCCAGATTTTAACAACCACTGTTTTAACAAGAGGGACCTGTGTCATACACACTGATGTATCCACATAGCTCTGGGTTTTGATGGCAAGGAGGAGGCAGGGGCTAGGAAAATATTGATTGAATTTGTGAATTTTGATGTTCTCAGTTCTGATGTTTTTTAAATTATTCTCTTTCATTGACTATCATGTTATATAAAATGAAATTTCTCCCGAACTTAGTTGTTTAATAGAAAATTATAATTCTAAAAAATAAAGACAAAAAGAAGAGAGAGGCAGGCAGGCAGGCACTAACTGAAGCATTGCTAATGATCTCTAAAAGCATGACCTATGGTGGGTTAGTTTTTCTGGATTTCTGTTTTTGCCTTACTGTGGAAATTTGTACACAATTATACATAAAAGTTATATTTTATGAATTTCAAGAATTATTCATATTTTGCCACCCTTGTTTATCTCACCCAGTCATGTCTTAACCTGTTTTTCTTTTTGTGGAGTACTTTTAAGCAAATCCTAACTATTATATCCTTTTACCTTAAAACAGATCTGTATGTATTTCTAACTGGAAAAAATTATTTTTCAACCTAAGTAACATTCTATCATCACACCTAACATAATGAACCATTTTAGGAATTAATATCATGCAACTGCCAGTCATGTTAAAATGTTTCCGGTGGTTTCTAGGATTTGGTTTCGCAACTGTTCCCTCTCCCTCAATTCAGGATCTAATCAAAGTACACACAGTACATTAGTTATTCAGCCTCTTAAATCTTCTATTACTGTTATTCTGACCCCTGCTTCTGTTTTTTTTTTTCCCCCTGCCATTGATTTGTTTATGAAATGGCTCCTATGTAAGATTGGATGGACCATCCTGTGAATTTGGCTGATTATTTTCTCACAGTGTGTGTTACACTTTAAATTGAATATTAGATTAGAGACTTTATTAGGTTCCAGCTTGTTTTTTTCCTGCTTTTGAAGTAGGCGGCCTTTCGTACTTTGACCTCCCTTCAATGAGGGCATGTTCTCTGGCTGTTGCTCTGTCAATGACACTATTGAAACACCTACACCAGGAGGTTCAGTGCTGTCAGCCTGATCCTGTTATGAAGATCCCCATCAACTTTTACCACGATGGATTTAGGATTCATTGATGATCACTATTTCTCATAAGAATTAGAAAACTGATTTTCTTATTGTCATTTCTCATACATTTATTGGGTGGAATTCTATAAAGGAGAACCTCTCTTTCTACTGCTTGAGTACCTTAAAATAGTTTGTGCAGGCAAGGCAAGGTAAATGCTTGATTCTTTTGCCTTATTTATTACTTTTGGGAATAATAAATCTGTGCCCTAGCAATCTCCAGTAAGGAGCAATTAAAATTTGTCATATCATTATTAACTCATGAATTTATATTTATGGAATATCTTTGAATCCACTGCAGTCATTATTCTCTTTGCTTCAATTGCCCTATCCAGGCCACTTTGACCCCTATGTTTTTTTTACATAGCAGTACTTGAACATCTCTTTACCCTCTCCTTCTTGTTGTAACTGTTATCTGTTGCTGTATAACAAATAATCCCATAATTTAGTGGCTTAAAATATTTTTTGTCACTGTTATTCTCCAAGCTGGTACAACTACTGTTTGTCACTGTCAATTTTTTTTTAATCATCTATGGGTTTTAAGTCTCTAATCTTGTTTCCCAAATTCCAAAGGGAATTTTTAAATTCGTCTCTGAATGTCCTGACAGTTGAATTCAAGGAAGCATTTGGGGGCAGAAGAGAACCTATGAGGTTTTACTCCAGACTTTCCCTGTTAGATCTGTTCCTCATTTTGTGAAGGAGAGATTAGCAGTGCAATAGGATCTTCATGACTTTCTGATGTTAAAATGAATATCATGGTGTATGCTATGGGTAAAGGCACTAATTTGATGTTAGACAGCCCTGGTTCCAAATCCCACTTCACCACTTCCTAGCTACACAGCTTGGCTAAGTTATTGACACTCTTTGAATTCTAGTTTTTCCATTGTGTGAAGTGCACATGGTGATACTACTTACCTCTTTGATGGTTCTGTGATTTAACTTAAAGTGATAATGGTAAAATCCCTAGCACAAAGCCTACCACATGGGAAAAGCTTAGTAAATGATAACAATAAGGTAGCAAGTAATGTTCTTGTGATTTGACATTAAATCTCAATGTCTGTTATTTTACTCTGTGCAAACTTGAAGAGGGGTTTTCTAAGAAAACAAGGAATTTTCTTTCATTTTCTTTATGCAGGTCTTGGAATTTCCTGCATTGGTTGATTTATGGGAAGTATAGTAAACATTTTCTCAGCCCACAGCACCATGTGACTTTCTTATTGCTAGTCAGCAGTGTGAAACCTCAAATGAAAGTTTATTAGCTCAGAGTTTAGTACAACTGTTCAGCATAGCTAAGCAGACTTTATTTAAAGAAAGCGCCTGTTCTCTTTTTCTGGACACAAAAGAGCCATGTATCACACTGTTAAATAGTGGCTTTGCTTTGCTTTCCATATAAATAAATTTTTCATTCTGTTGAAACTTACACTGGTTGGATGCTAAACTTTAAAATATTTTAATAGCTTCTAACAGATATGTTACTGTTTTAAACAAAGGCCATTTGAACATCTCTTCACCCTTTCTTTATTGTTGTATTAGTTATCTAGTGCTGTATATCAAATGATCCCAGAATTCAGTGCCTTAAAATAATTTGGGTTCATTATTATTCTCCATGATGCAGATTAGCTGGGCTATCCTTTGTGTTGCAGGTCTGTCTGGATTCAGGTCTTCACTCTGGATTAGGCTTTGGTCCATTCCACAAATGTTTATTCCAGGTCCCAACAGGATGAGGCACCAAACTAGGTGAACTTTTCTTATGTGATGGCTCAAGTACTACAGGGCCAGCCCGGCTGTGCATGTTTTAAGTTTCAACTTGAATCACATCTGATTCCTGTCCTTTGGTTAAAGTAAGTCATTTATTGAACTTAACATTAAGTGGAACAGGGAAATATATTTCTTCTATAAAGGTGGGGAGGGAAAAGGCAATTACTTACGAAAGAGTGAGCTAATTTACAATAGAAACCAGGGTCATTGATATGGTTATCTAATAATATTCAGTTTCACATATAGTTGTACATTTAATGTCCCTGTCACTAGTTCTGTGTTCTACTTTGCTCACTTTATGCTGCAGATAACCAGTTCTTTGAATAACTGTGTTTAGGTAAAGATAAATAAGTTCCATACAGCTGTGAATGAAGGCACAAGCTTGTAATTGCAGTGACTCCGGAAGCTGGGCCAGGAGTATGGCAAGTTTGAAGCCAGTCTCAGCAACTTAGGGAGACCCTGTCTCAAAATAAAAAAACAAAAGGGCTAGGATGTAGCTCAGAGAGTTCAATCCCTAGTAAGCACGTATGTACACACATATGTATGTTCTATATAGGACTTAATGACCTGTCCTGGGGACTGAAACTCCCCCCAACCCCAAATCTGTTAGGATGCTTGGTAGCCTTTACCTTTACATTTCTCCATAAAATTTACTCTAGAAAGAATCTGTGATATTGCCAGAAATTTGATTTCTGTGAGTAAGGATTTAACTTTAATATACAAAGTTAAACTAGTAGGAGATAATGGTTAATTCATTAGTTAATAGTAACCAAGTCATACAATATGTTACTAATTATAAATTTCTGATTCTAACCTTGCATCTATTATTAACTTACATAAAAGCCAGGAGGAAATTGCCCAATATCTGGTACTTGTAAATAAAAAACAAATGGAGATAATAGATATGCACACCCAAGGCAATTATGGTGCTGTTCACATGTAGAATAAAACCATTTCAAACAAGGTTAAAATCATATTCGTATAAACTTCTATTAATTACTAATTCCTAATAATTCTGCCTAAGTTGCAGTAAGTTCATTTTACCTTAGTAAAATTGATGGGAGAAAGGACTTATTAATAAGATTAGTGTTATGAACCACTGTGGAAAAATATTTTTTGAGAACATTTATTTGGGAAGTATAATTAATACTAATTATAATTAGTGCTGATTTCAAGTGTGCTTAATTTATTCACAACACAGACCCAATGGACCTTAAATTGCCATATCTACAACAGATTAAAAGTAATAAAGTGTTTTATTTTAACACATTTCATGATAAATAATATTTTATCAATTCAAAATGTGTTTCTAACTAAAACACATGGATTGGATTTTACCATGTTTATAAAAAAACATATTTTTCAGGTGCATGAAAAACACTACCCTCAGTTGCTTTTGATATAAAACCTCTGAGCAAATGCTGTGGTACTTAGTATTTCTCTCTCCTTTCCCTATCTCCCCCTACCCCCCACCCAGGTAGGAAACTGTAAGCCTTAAGTGGAGAAAATGTGATGTGAGAAGAGAAAGTGAGGTCCCTACTATCCATCAATGCCTCCCCATCACTATTCATTAAGGGTCTTCTTTAATAACATGTTCTTTGTACTTTCTTACAGAAAGAAAAATGAATTTTGTAGCAAGCAACAATTATGTTGTTTGATTAGATGGGAAATCCCAGCCTGCCTCAGGGTTTCCAATCCCATTATCCCCCACTAGAAGGAAAAATGTCAATTTGTACCACAGAAACCACCACCCTATGTCGAGCCATTCTTCCTTTCCCTTGGCTTTCCTGTGGAATTACCCACTCCCCCTACCCAGCCTGTTCTCAATCATTCAGAACCACAAATACAGGTGAGATAGTGGCTTTTATTTTCTCTACTTGCATTACCACAATTTATGGGTGTTTGGGGGTAAAATATTTTGTAATTGAGATCTCACTAAGCACAGTTCCATTAGCCTGATGGAGGTTCTTTAAAAGATGTTTCTCATGCTTCATTTTATCTTTACTCCTATTACTACTACTCCTACCATTGGTTGAATGCTTATTCCATGCCAGGTGCTATGCTAAGACTTCTGTGTGTATAACCTCAAGATTCCCAGGTGCTCTGCAGTCAATGTTCCCATGATATCCATTTGTCTCACGAGATTTCTGAGACCTGGAGAGGGTTAACAACTTGCCCAGTTTGTCACATAGCTAAATAGAGGCAGAGCAGGCTGCAGCCCTGTTCTGTCCCTCGACAGAGCCTTGTTGCACTGCCCCATTACTCTGTGATCCTCTTTTTTTTTGGTCTTGATATGTGGCTTATCATACCTTAGTATTTTTCCCTTTTTACTCTAAAGCCCCAAGTTGATTTACCATCTTTATTTTTGTTCCCCTAATGAGAACAGCTACGAATTAATTGCTTAATTTAATTAACATTTATTAACTCATTAGCTGAGTATGGAATGCTGCATTAGGGACTAGAGCTACAAATACTTATTTATTTTTATTATCTATAAAACATTTGGGATGGCTGATTAAAAAAATAAAGGGATAAAAATAAATTGCGAAGACCCTGAAAATACCATGACTTCCCTTAAAAAGGGGACCTTCTAGAACAATCCCACTCGAAGGTGATTCTTTTGTGTTCTTGCTTTTTCTACTGGGTCTTTTCTGTGGGACAGAATACGTTCATCTGCATTTTCCATTTCATACTTCCTTAGAGGACTCTCCCCTCACCCTGGATTCAAGCCAACCTGATTCGTGACCATGACAACCCACCTATCCTAAAAATTTTGTAGGGTTCAGAATAGTTCCACATGGATTGCCTTGTTTTACAGTGAAATAGTGAGTGTCACATCGACACAGAGTCCTGTAATGCAGCTTGCCCACATTCTGTGTGGCTCCTCCAAACCTCACCACTTCCTTGAATTGTCCAGAAGACTTGGATTCCTCTCTGACGGTTCCTCCTTCCTGTTTCGGTTCTTCTTTTGTGGGCTTTTTTGCACCACCCCGCTTTCATGTCTCAGTGTTTTCGTCACTGGCTTTACCCTTCTGTCTCCTCAGATGTCAGTCTCCTGTCCCTGGCCTCTCTGGGCCATTGGCAGATCTTCCAGAAACATACCTTAACATAAGATTCTTTGTGTCCTTTTAATTTTTTTTTTAACATTGTTGAAAAACTGGAGCATTTTTCATTCTTCTTTCTCATTCCTCACACCCAACAAATCACACAGCACAAGTTTTAAATGACATAAATGTAAAATATGGCTGAAAGATTGAAATATCCTATTGTCTCCATTTAATCGCTAGCACTCAGGTGGTGGCGGCTATATTTGTAGAATCCAAGGAAGATGATAAAGGCTGTCGTCCTTGACAGTAGTACTCTCACATCATTGGGTCCACTGGTTGTATAACTCTCCTCTGAAACAGAGGAACTGTGTCTTCCACTGCTCACTGAGGTGAAAATGAAACTCTACCATAAGGCCTGTCTGCCTTTAGCCAAATGGGAAGTGATGTCCTTACCCCTTGTCACAAATACATAGCTGATCATCACTTCTTCTTGAGCAACTTAAGCTGGCACAGGAAATCTGAGACATGACTAAATGATGTGTCAGGGAGGAAAAATTTCTGAAATGTTGTTTAAACAAAAATTGGCAGATCTGTAACATTTCTCTATTGATACAAGAAAACATTCTAAATGAAGAAAGAAGATCAAAAGTTTTTTTCTTTTCTTTTCATGATGTTGAATTTTGTTCACATTACTCTGTTAGGGTTGCTAGATTTAGAAAGTAAAATTAAAGGACACTCAGCTAAATTTTAATTTCAGATAAAGAGTTATTTCTGTTTTACTATAAATATGTTTTAGGCAATATTGGGGGCATATTTATACTAAAAACTTATTGGTTGCTTATTTAAAATTTATATTTAACCAGGCATCCTGTAATTTATCTTATATCTTTACTTTTAAGAAAGTCTAGTAATCCATATTAACCTGTTAGGTAAATTAGAGTATTGATTTTTTTTAAAAAAAATGTCTGATAAAAAAGTGCTCTAACATTAATTCCTTTGATAGAAGCTAATTTAGATAACTAAGGAAGCATAGGAATTTAAAAGCTAATCTGTCATAAATCACTGCAGGTATGTTAGATCAAAAATGAAGACAAGGAATCTCTGAGATGGAAAAGTAGCATTTACCGATAATTTTTAGCCACAGTGTTTAACTTCTGCCCATTGCTCCTATGTCGGCCCTCTGGAGGCTATAGAAAACAGTGAAGATGCTGCTATACATGATAGCCAGCCCTTGCTAAGATCAATAATGGTTATCGATCTCTCTTTGTTCTGATTTATTTAATCCTCACAATAGGCATATGAGGTAGGTACTTTCATAATTTGTTTTTCAAGTTGGGAGACTAAAGTACAGAGCCGTTGATTAGCTTAACCATGGCCACATAATTTTGTCAACTCTGAAGAATATTCCTTATAGGGTAATGTCTTTAGATCCCTCTGTCTTCTTTTTTTTGACTGGTTTGTCAGTGCCCTGGTATATATTTTGATCAAAATCTAAAAGCATAATTTACGTGCAGTATAATTTTTAAGTGGGGTACAGCAGGATTTTTAGTGGCTTTTATACTAGATGTTATGTTTTTACCAGTGGCCCAAGGATTACCTGAGTGTTTGGTTTGGTTTTATTGTGGAGTAGGGGGATTTACTTGCAGGTAACCCAGTTGATTCTGATTGAATTTCTATTTTATTAATATTTTTAAAAATTGACACGTAGTAATTCTACATATTTATGGGACATAGTGTGTCATTTCTACACAAGTATGCAATGTGAGTTTTACAGACCAGTGCAATTAGCATATCCTCAGTATTTATTTATTTGAATTGAGAACATTAAAAATCCTAATAGGTATTCTGATTTAGTTAATGGTTGCCAACTATAGTTATCCTAATGTGCTGTAGAACCTTAGAAGTTATTCTTCCTCTCCAGCTCTATCCTTAAACCCATTAACCATCATCACTACATCCCTCCCTCCCTTATACTTATCCCAGCTCTAGTAGACTCAGTATTCTCTACTGCTTTGAGATCAACTTGATCTTCCACATATAAGCCAGAACACATGGTATTTGTTTTTATGTGTGTGACTTCTCTTAATATAATGCCATCCAGTTCCATCAATGTTGCTACCAATGACAGAATTTTCTTCTTCTTTATGGCTGAATAATATTCCAATGTGTCTATATACTACATTTTCTTTATCATTCATCTGTTGATAGGTACCTAGGTAGATTGCATCTCCTGACTGTTATGCATAGTGCTGCAAGAAACACATGAGTGTAGATGTCTCTTTGGCAGACTAATTTCATGTCTTTTGTGTTATCCTAATAGTAGCAGGATTGCTGGATCGTATGGTATTTCTTTTGCTAGTTTGAGGAAACTGGCTGTACTAATTTACATTCCCCCCATAACCGGGTATGAGAGTTTCATTTTCTCAGAATCCTTGCCAACATTTGCTGGTTTTTGTCTCTTTGATCAGAACCATTCTAAGTGGGATGAGATGATACCTCATTGTGGTTTTGCTTTGCATTTCCCTGATGATTAATGATGTTGAACATTTTTTTTCATATACTTGTTGTCCATTTATGTATCCTCTTTTGAGACATGTCTATTGTGGTTATTCACCCATTTTAAAAAATGGATTATTTGGGCTTTTTTTTTTGAGATTGAACTTTTAACCAGATAAAACTTCTGGGTTCTTGTTTATATACCAAAGCAAGTTAGTTGAGAATCTTTCAATTTCTCCATATGCAGTTTTATAATGTACGTTTAGGAATTTATTTTATTTGTATAATTTTTAGAAATTGTTTTGCTTTACCTCTCTTCCTACTTGCTATCGCATTATATGGTGCTTTGTAATATAATGACAGTCATGACGGGTGTTTAGAACAGAGACCCAGGCTCAGCAGTTAATTGTGTGCATGCATGAGCTCACTTCCATTCCCTTCCCTGAATGTTCTGGATGCCTCTGCTTCCTTCCCAGTGGCTGAAGGTAGACACTGTTTAGCCATCTTGTCTTTTGGGGAGATGCTTGGAGCATTTTTGTTTTTAAACCACATTTTGCTCCCTTCTACCGGAAATAATTTCAGATCACTTTCCGTGATAATGAGTAGTGATCCTGCCTCTTCATACTTCTTATCCCCCAATCATCATCTCTTCATGTGCCCCATTTTAGTTGTAATATTGATAAAGTTTAACCCCAAATACTGTGACTTAATAATAGTTTGCTCTTAGTAACCAAAGTAGTGGGGAGTTAATAATAGGAAAAAATATTAATCTGGAGAATTGTAGACTGCTTGTATTTCATGTAAGAAAATCTTAAAGCTCTGCTGGAAGTATTGGATGTAGCTGGGGGCAGAACACTTGAAGAGGACAGGATGTAGTGAGACCAAGGGGATTTCTTTGTGCTTGTTTTTAAGGAAAGCTGAGACTTAGATATCAACTAATGAAGCATCTTCAAACATATTCATATCTTGTAATCCTGGAACGTTAAGAAAAATCTGATAAATTCATCTCGAGTCAGTGCATTGTATGTGTTCAATAAATATAATACAATTTAACTCAGTCTTGGAGTTTTAATAAAAAATGACCACAAAGGAGTCAGTTCATATTGTTTTCTTTCTGGGATTGCTTTGACATTTCTTAGCTACCTTTTATACTTTGAATTTGCTCATTATAATTTTTATTTCCCAAAGGCATTGAAATGAATAACATTTTACAAAAATTTGAGAGCATTGCATAGTAAATTATAAGTATTATTCATTGCTCTTTAGTATCAACATTCAGCCTACAATGTTGTCAAGATAATGCAGATAAGTAATTGGCATGTTAAAACCCCCACACCATATAAATAAATTATAGGTGATCTTTAAAGGTACAGTAATTTGTTACACACCATGGTTTAAAACATGACTTTATAATGCAGAGTACTGCAACTCATTATGGAATACTTATGAGTGATTTATTAGTGAAAGACTTTTTCTTAGTACTCATTCCATCACTCTTGAAGCACACACTAGAACCGATTCATAACTCTCTGTTATATAAACAATGCATTTAAAAAAATGCTCCCTTCTATAAATATATAAAATAATGTTATTGTACAAGAAATATAAAATGAACAACTTTCCAATTTGGTTTCCTTTTATGAGGCTTATCTTTCCGAAACATGTACATGTAAATTCTACTCTATGTTTTTCTTTAATATTCAGAAAGCACCCGTATGGGTTGTTTCCCAGTAACTAACTAGAATATGATATTTGGCTGATGTTCATAGCACTTTTCTTTCTTTGGGTTAACTTAATTTACTGATATATGTGATCACCGTATAATAGGGTTGGGGAGAGGATTTATCTCCAGAATTACTTTCTTCAGAACACTGTACTGCTTCAGGGATTTGAACTTCTGACTGTTGGTGAATGTCAACCTTATGAATTGAATAGTGATTGGCTTTCAGCTGCTGCTTCCTGACTTTTCTCTTCCTCTTTCCCATTTGAACTTTCCAGTGAATTCAATCAAACATGTCTACCCTGATGACTGTGCACACCTTGCCATCATCTCCAAGATTCTTGGAGAAAAGTATCTCCCAACTTTATGATAGTCTTTGTTTTATGCTTTTGGAAATAATGCCTGTAATTGTTAATCTTTAAGAAATAGTATATTTAGTCATTTCTTAATTAAATGTATTCTTTGCTTAAAAACAAGGCCTTTTGCAATGTTTGATTCTTACCTATATTATATTCTGAAAATGAGACTTGTGAGAAACTGAATGGTTCTAAGCTTATTTTAAATGAAAAATGATTTTCTTGTAACTATTCCATTTTGTTTCATAAAACCCTGAACATGCTTTACATAGATTCTAGTACTCATTTGTAACTATGAAGGAATAGTAATCAAACTTGCCAATAAGAGGAGTATTTGGGGAAATGTGAATTAAACCAGCCACCTGGAGAACGTCCAAATATTACAAAATGTATTTTGAAAATATCAAGTGAGCCTTGGGGTGGAATTCCATAAATAATCAAAAACCCAGATGTCTTTGATCATCAAGTAATCTGTAGAAGTGTGCCAAAGTGTCCTAAGCCTTCTTCAGCTGTTTTTTTAAATAACCCACTTAATACAAAAAATGGATTTCAAAAAATTTAACCATCTTTGCCAAATCCAGTTTGTCTTATTAACTCTAATTGTCCAGTCCCCTTATTAATGAATAATATGATTTTTAAAGACCCTCAAATCTCTTCCTCAGTCAACTCAAATTAGCAGATATTTGTTGTGTGTCTACTGTAAACAACTTAGTTATTTCCAGAGGATATCAAAGTATAATCGTACTGTTCACCCTGAAATTATTAGGAACAGTTCTAACAGAATACTGTAGTTGTATGTAGTATTTATTAGAGAGTTCCTTAAGTGGATAGATGAAAATACTTTATTTTTAGCATAGTAATCAACAGATATTTTTTATTCACTGTAACAAATTCTAGGAGAATATGGGGAAATTATTAAATGTAGTACTTCCCCTTGTCAAAATAATTCTTTATGCTCCAACTTAAGAAAGAAGATAAATAACACGTATTGCAAGGACATGAGTAGATGATAATGGTATTAAAATTTCTGGTGCCATAAGAGCCCACAGCAAATGGAGATGAGAAATCAGTAATGACTACATTATTTTGGCACTTCTCTTGAGCTGGAAGAGTTTCTGCCTTGTTGCACTATTCATTTCTCCAGGGAACTTTCTCCTTTTTAAAAGTCAGAAGCAAATGTAGCCCTACTTGTATTTTTACTATTATAAACGGGTTTCATCATGGCATTTGACGGGGGTGGGGGGATGACTCTATCTAGGTGCAAGTACTTTTAAATTAGAACTTTTGGTTCAGAAATTAAAGCTGTCATATCACTTTCTGGGATGGATTAAAATTCCATTGTTTATTGCAAACAAATATGACCTCAAATTTGGGAATTAGGTTGTTTTTAATTATACTATATTTAGTGAGTTGTATCTGAATTTCTTTCTAAGTTATATTAAACTTCAGAGGAAAGACTTTGTCTTAGTCGTAAGCTTTGCACCCGGTGTCCATGTCCCCCCTTTACCTGCATTTCCCTTCTATGCTGTCTTTTCCACCTCCCTCAGTGCTGTCATGTTCAGACCCACTGTATATGGGTCTCTGATAGCTATCTGCAGAAAACATTTCTTAGCTCTGCAAAAGCATCCCTTCTCCAGTCTCATCTCCCCTTCTCTGCAAAAATCCCTTTCTTGGGCAGGCTCTGCATTTTCTTGTTGCTATTTTGTACCAGAATGTCTCTTCCTTCCATTTTTACTGGGTATGTTCTTATCTTGTCAGGTTCTGGTTCAACTATTAGCTCTTCATATCTTTCCCTGGCCCCACTGTTATAATATTTCATTCTATAATCTGTGTTCTTATATTTATTTTAGCCTATTACACATAATAATTGGGGTCAGAAACTATACCGGTTATTTGAACAGAGGTATGTTAATACTAAGAATGGTTGACTAGGTTGAAAGGTGATACCTAGGAAACTGACAGGGCAAGAAGAGAACCCTAAAGGATCAAGGGTTTTGCAACTGCAGGGAAAAGGTTGAATTATAAAAACGTTGAAAGTTAGAGAAAGGCCCTATAGACTGAAACACATCTCTGAGGAGGTGATGTTGCTCTGTAGGTACAGCTGAATTCAGAAGGTCCCTGTGGCTTGAGATTCAAGTCCTTAAGGAGACTTGGAATTTTAATCCATCTCACCTAGTGCTGAGACCTAGGTGTGGCAGCTGGAGCACAGTGAGGCTGGGAATACTGACCAACAGATTCAAGTGCTCCAGGGAACTGTTGCTGTAAGGTCAAAGGGCATTGCCTGGTTAACCCTGCAACCCACTGACAGAAAGAAATCCCTTCTCCCTCCTCTGCGGTGCCATCTCCCACTAACAGTCCCTGTGGCATGTCTAGGACAGCAGTTGGTGGAGCTGAAATGAGGTTTGCAGAGGGTCAGCCCAGCATCACAGATCATGATAAATTTGGAGCTTATAGATAATGACGTAACAACCAACACACAGGGATAAAGAAATATTTTCTTCCTGTTTGGCTACGAGTTCCTTGATATAGGTAATATTTTATTTATTTGTCATCCCCAAATCCCCAAATACCTTAAATCTTTATCTTTCCGTAACTCATTTGACAGTAAAACCTAATTTAAGTGATGACATAATACTCATACATGTCATTGCAAAAATATTAACCCTGCCTGCATACTAACCCACATCTGCCTGGGAAGGCTAGCATTCCATTATATTTAATCCAAATTAACTTTCCAAACCTGGAAAAAATTCTAAATCATACAGCACACCTGACCATAAGGTTATAAGATAAGGAATCTCAGATTCCCAGGGCCTAGTATAACTTCTTTTATGGTTATTTAGTAAAGATTCCATGAAATGGAAATATTGTTGGCTAACTTGTTATTGTCATTTTATTTTATGAGCTGATACTCTGGTTATGGATAGGTTTTATTACGCATGAGAATTGCTAAAGAGGTGATAAATCTATGAGCTCTTTGCAGTTTATGAGTACATGGAAATATCATGGTTTATTGGAGCTTTGGAAAAGGAAGTGGAAGCTCTTTTGTTGAGCCTCTGAGAAAGAAAACAAGATGTTTTGAATTCCCAGTAGCTATGGTGTTGAAGCAGGTTATGCTTTAGGAATTAATTTCCATGTTAGTTAACAGTAAAATGAGTCCAGCAAGGTCAAGAGGGATGTTATTTTACTATAACCTCTGAGGGTAAAAAAAAAAAAGAAAAACTCCTCTAAAATCGTAAATGTGTTGAGAGAGGAGTAATCTGTGTTTTCATCGGTCTAATCTTTTTAATGAGGAATATGAGGTAAGGCTCCATCCCTCTCTGACAAGGGTCAGATGGTAACTTCCTAATAGCTTTATATCTGTCAGTATTACATATTAACTCCTGGTACTTTTTTCTGAAGCTACTGGACTTCTGATTTTTTTCCTCTAAAGGCAATGACATGTAAGCAGGAAGATAAGAATTTGGCAGGTAATTGTGGATAAAAATAAATTCAAAGGTTAGAAAATAGTTAAGAGGATTATGCTTAACATTCCTTTGAGAAGACTGAAGACTGCTCTGAGTACATAGTACTTTTACAATGTATATGGCAACAGAATAATTTCAGAATATTGCAACAGAATAATAATCTATTGCAACAGAATAATTCCAGTTGGAAAAATAAGGAATTTTTAACTCTTGATTTTTTTTTTTTTTTGTATTTCTGTATTCAAGTGGTGGAATGTATCAGGTGTACAAGTTAAATCAGGGTCAGTTAAATTTCGAACTATCAATCTTACTGATTCGGAGGGATTCCTCCTCTTCATTATTTCCCTCTCCTTCAGTCACCATTGAGTCTTTTGATATATTTAGTGCACTCTGTAGATGCTGTGACAGATACAAGGGGAAGAAGTTCCTGACTTCAGTGTGCTTAAAACTGCTAATCAAGAGGAAGATACAACAGACTCACTTAATTGTTAAGTGCAGGAGAAAAAAGCTGTGTAATTGTTGTCACATTCATTGGTAGCATCAGATATCAACAAAAGTGCCAGATGTCTTTAGAGGAGAACTCTATTGTGGGCTGTGGTAAAGGTAAAATTATATTATAATCAATGCTATAATTTTAAAAACAAAATGGTTTTGTGGAACAAATTGTTTTTTCCTTCTGTCATGCAATTCAAAACAGTACTAATCTGGTCACAAGCAATTCAATACAGTGAGCCATCTTCCACCGGCCCCTTTTCCTTGCTGCTGGTTTGGATTTGCTTCAAGGTAGGGGGAGGTTGCCACTGAATGGCCCACACTTTTGAACTTTGTATCAGGTGGCAATTACTTCTCACCTAATGCCCCTTCAACAGCAGCATCTACTTGTTACTAACTAATTCTTGTCACCTGAACAAATTCCTGAAGCTCCAGGGAATCAGAGGGTCTAATCAGGGTTGGGCTAATGTGCCTAAGACTTCCCTTCTTCCTCTTGTTTACTTCCTACTATGAACATGTCCCATAACCTTGATTTGTTTTTATTTAAAATTTTACTATTATTTTTAGATATAGCTACTACAATATCCCATGACCTCAAATCTTTGCCTCAGGAATCTATATATTCAACTATTCTTGAATCCTGTCAGGTTTTTATTGTATTGGTTCTAAAATTCAACGTGATTAAAACTTAACTCCTTATCTTTACCTCCAGAAGTACATCACTTCCTATAAGTACCATTAGCTAATGACATCATTGTTGATGTGCTTGCTTCTCCTTGACAGGGTAAAAACATCCTATCCCTCCTTCCTCCTCTTGCCCTGATTTCTGAAAGGTTTCAGGCTACTTGTAAGTCTACTTCTGAAATAACTATTTAATTAGGCGTCTTTGTCTCTCCTGCCATTACCTTAGTTTGACTTTATATTAGAGTTGCTTCCCATCTACTTTTACTGTCTTTCTTGCCATTTCTGACCCATCTTCCACATGGTCACTAAAATAACTTGTTTACTTGTGATTCTTATCTTCAGCTGCTTCAGATTCTTTAGTAAATCACTTTATAGCTACATAAAAACTCATGTCAAAAATGTCTACCTTCGGGGCTGGGGGTGTTGCTCAGTGGTAGAGCACTTGCCTAGCATGTATGAGGCCCTGGGTTCAATTCTCAGCACCACATATAAATAAATGAATAAAATAAAGATCCATCAACATCTAAAAACAATTTTTTTAAAAAGTCTGCCTTCCTTTCCCCCACTTGTGTCCCCAACCCTCACTTTGCTTTGTGACTCTTTGCCCTTGACTACATATATGCCTTGCCATCTTTGTTTCCACCCTTTGCTGTTGTGTTCTTCTTGCAACAGTTTCTGGGTAGGTATCTCCTTTTCAGGAATTGCTCTGTTCATCAATGCTCTGAATTCAGCCTACAAAGGCATCTCTCTCTGCAGATCCACCACAGCCACCACCTAACGGAACAACAGTGACAGTAAGACGCTTTGTCTTGTATGATTTATCATCCTTTTCAGTCCTCACAACAGCTCAATGAGGCAGGTGGGTGCTCCTTTCCCCATTTTTACAGATAAAGCAATTTCCTCTGCATCTTCCAGTGAGAGGTACAGCTGAGATTCAGTTAAGTTGTTCTTGCTGTAGAGAACTACCTTTTAATGAAGATAACATGTTGCTTCTCTCATTAGGCTGAGAGTCTCCAGAAGGCAAGAATTGTATCTTTAGTGAATCAATGGTTAAATGATAAGGTGAGAAATGTGTGACTGTTATAAAGTTATTTAGCCTATGAAGGCCAAAGATAACTCATTCTCAGGATGAAAGTATTGAGCATCATCCACCTGATGACAGAAGTTGGCTTGCTTCTTTCATTGTGTGGCAATGCTAATGTCAGGCAACAGATAATCACGTGGGTGCTCAGAATAGCCAGTTGTGTTATTGAAGGTAGTCAAGAGTGCATTTAAATGTCAGGCACACTCTCTGCTCTGAGGCAGGCACATTTTGTGGAGGAGTGAAGAATTAGAGATAGAAGTTGGAAAATCATCCTAATGAGATCATTCATTAATATTTCTCTTTTTTGTTGTTTTTAAATGTTTCAGTTGGATCTTTCATGTTAACTCATTAAAGTACTGATTCTCTGGTGAATCACTTTGTGACAATCAAAGGAGGCTGAGAGCCTGCTTCCATCTGCAGGCTCTCTGAATTCACAACAAAGATCTTGGAAACATGATTTCAGTCACTTTGTAAGTGTCCACTAAGTGCAGAGCACATGAGAAGTTCTGGGGACTGTAGGGATGAATGAGATCCCATTCCTGTCTCTAGAAAGGTGAATCTCCCTCCAGTCACAGAGGGCGATCAGAGAAGGCGTGTTGCTCTTTAGGTGGCCTTAAAGGCTGCTCATTGCTTAAGGTAGATCATAATTCCAATAATAATTTACATGTGTTTGCAGCATGTCAGGAACTTCTAAGCACACTATGTGGATTCTCTTGTTAACTTTTGATGAAAGACTTAAGAAGTGATATTATTTATATCACAAGTGCGGAAAGTTTGGTGTTTAGAGAGGTTAAACAATTTGACCACATTCACATACCTGGGAGGAATGAAGCTGGAATTCACACCCAAAGCTAGTGTGTTTCTAGTTACCCACCATGTCATACTACCTTCCTATTTGACTCAAAGCAGTCTAGAAGAATATAACTGTCAAGGTCTTTACAAGGTGCTCTAACGTTGTTTCATCTTTTCATGGAACCAACCAGGATTACAGGTACTATTCACATTTTACAGTTGAAGAAACTGACCCAGAAGGATATGCTTGGACCAAAGTCAAATCCTTAACTGTTAACTAGTGATGCTGAGTTGTGGCTACCACAGACCAGTCCTCTTTGCACAACTCCTCAGTAGCAAGAAAACTAACATGAATAACAAGTTATGTTGGAACCAAGACATTTGGAGCTTAATTTATTTTCTTCAGTTCATTTTTCCTTTCCCTTATTGAGTGGGGCATGCATAATTTTCTTGGCTTTGTGTATAATTACATACCTGCTCCAAGACGAATACTCTAAGTGAAATGATTAATGGGCCAAGATTGGATGTAGTTGCACTGCAGACTAAGTTGTTCAGTATCTTTCACCGAAAATGCTAATGTTTGTTGCTAGTGGCAACAAACAGCCAGAGTTCATGCTGATAGGTGTCTGCTGTCGCTTTCCAGGGCAGTTAACATGGTAAGCATGTAAGAGTTCCCTAGGGATTTAAGTGGTAGCCTTTGAAGGCATGTTTTGTTCAGTCATTCTGCTCTGGGGAGTTTTCCTGTTCCCCATAGGTACTGGAAGTGAGTCAAAGCTATCAGTTCTAGAAGAGCTGGCAGGAAACTCATTGCTGCCTGTTTCCTACAAGTAATGCTGTTTCAAAACAGGCAGCAATACCAGTACTTCACCGTGTCATTTACACTATTTTTTTTTCTTCCTTTTTAGCCCTCTGGTTATCACTAGTGAGAATGTGAAAGACTTTATTTCCTCTCAGTATATTTTGTAACCCTTCAAGACTTGGCTGACTTTGTACTCCCATAAGAACACCTCCCTGGCTGTTGTCTTTTGCCTATCCTAAGATGCCTTTAGTTGCTCTGGCCAGCCATTAGGGAGGAAGCACCACTGCGATCATCTTTCTGACCAGTCCCTCCACAGTTGGATGTTGGGGGATGGGGATTTGTTTCTTTGGTATCATGTTAGTATCCAGTTCATATATAGGAATAGAAATCTTGTTTTTTTCCCTAAGTAAACATGATTGTTCTTTTTGATTATAAATGTAATAATGTTCATTGTGTAGCAGTTTTATAAAAGATAAAAAGTGATATGAAATTTCTATGAACTCACTGCTTGGAGATAACCAGTATAATTAGTCAGGGTTCTCCAGAGAGGCAGAGCCGTGTGTGTGTGTGTGTGTGTGTGTGTGTGTGTGGTGTATGTGTGTTCATTCCCATTGAGAGATTGAGAGACTGAGAGAGAGATTGGAGAGGGTATTTATTAGGGGAGTTGCTTATGTGATTCTGAAGGCTGAGGGAACTAGGAAAGTTGATTTGTGTGGCTTAGTCTAGGTTTTAAGGCCTCAGAACCAGGGAAGCCAATAGCATAACTTCCAGTCCAAGACTAGACCCTGAGAACCTGAAAGGCCTCTGGTACAAGGAATCCAAAGGCCAGAGATCCTGAAGGTTTTGATATCCAAGGATAGGAGAAGAAGACGAGTGTCCCAGCTTCAACAGAGAGACAGAAAATGTGCACGTGTGAGCATGATGTACAAAATTACCTTCCCTTTGTGTTTTTGTTCCATCTGGGCTCACAGCCACTGGGATGGTGCCCACCCACAGTTCTGGAGGTTGGATATCCCTACCCAGTCCACTGGTTTAAATAGTCTCTTTTAAAAACATCCTAATAGACATACCCCCAAATAATGCTTTCCTGGGTAGCTGAAGACCTCTTAAATGAGACAAGTTGATAAAGTTGATACCTAAAATCAACCCTCACAACCAGAGTTAATATTTTGGGGCATTTGCTGTAAGTCTTATTTGTATGTGTCAGTTTGTATGTTTGATATGTCTTTGGACAGGAGCTCCGTCTGGAGTCTTGATGTTTTATCATCTTGATGTTTTATCTCAGCTCTCCCTTGATGCTTATACAGAGCTTGGATACCTGACCTATCGCATGGTGATTAATATCAGTGACTGTCCCTTAATTCCACCAATAGTGTTTTATCTTAGAATTGCTTGTTTGGTAACTTGAGGGGAAAAAAACTGTCATGACACAAAAGTATCATAGAAATGAACTTGTGTGGAAATGGACCTTGGAAGTCATCTTGTCTAGTGGCTATAATGCCAGCAATATATGAGACCATCTGGGGGAACTTGTTAAACTGCTATCATACAGGGCCAACGAAATTATAATCTCAGGGCTGAAGTCTGGAATAATAAACTTCTTAGGGCATTTCTACAGTCAGCCAAGTAACACTGAGTGGACTAGAATTTTTTATTCATCAGTTATTTTTTGAGAACTTATTGGGAGCCAGGTATTATTTTAGATTTTAGTTATTTATTAATGACCAAAGTAGACATTATATTCTCTCTCATGGAATTATTGTTTTGCTGGGTAATAAAGTAAAATATCAATGAAGCAAAAATAATAATTAAAATGGTGGTAAGCAATTTGAAGGAGAAGCACAGAGAGAGAATAACATTAGCCAGAGAGAGGGGGAGGAATGGAGGAAGTTTAGGACTTGTATGCTGAGAAAAAAATTGACCATATAAATAATGTGGGAAAGACGTTTCAGGCTGAGGAATGGCGTACACAGACACCTGGTATGAGAAAAGGCATGATGTACATTTCAGGAAATGTGGCTGGACAGGAAAGACATCACAGATAAGTTCAAAGTTGATCTAGTGACCCCAGCACCCATGCCAGTAACTGGCAGAATGGTTTTGAGCCCACTTTGTCCATTCCTGTCCAGTGAGTGTCTACAATGCTGCCCATTCAGTGTTCTCAGGCTGCCATAACAAAAGACCACAGACTTGAGGCTTACACAACAGAAACTCATTTTCTCACAGTTCTGGAGATCTAGAGTCCAAGTTTCAGGTGTCAGCAAGTTCCAAAGGCCTTTGCAATGGTCTTACAGATGACTTGCTTTGGTCTCTGTCTTTATATGATTCTCCTGCTGGCGTGCTCCTTGTGTCTCTTACGTATCCAAATTTGCTTTTCTCATAAGACCACTGGTCAGGTTGGATTAGAATTTCCCATAATGGCCTCATTTCAACTTGATCACTTACATAAAGGCTCTACCTCCATCATAGCCACCCTTTTGTAGTTAGCAAAAGCTCTCATTTGTCAGGACCTAGTCTAACATGACAAAGCCCACGTTTCCCACTTGCTATTGGAACCAGGAGGAAAATATGTATAGCATTGTTGGACTGAAATTACCGTAAATAAAACAGAGATTGTTTTAGGGTCCCTGCAGACTCCTGTACAGATGGAGGGGTGGTGAGCAGTGAGGAACTGGCTTTAGAAATTTTTTTTGCTTGACCAGCTGGAATCTTTAGCAATTTCAAAACCTTTCTTTTCTAGAGAGTTCTTATCTGCCAGGGTTATTTGATGCAGACAATAGATTTCACCCTAGCTTAAAGTGGGATTTATTATGGGATATTAGCTGGTTTATAGACTCTTTGAAAAGATGCAGAAACATGCTGTAGGCTAAATTTCTGTGAACAGTTCCTAGAACCACCCCCACAGGACTAGCCTGACAAGAGAGCTGCTGCCACCTCCACTGCACAGCCACATTGGCTCTGCTGTGAGCCACGAAGCTGCTGCCACGTTTGCCTCCCAAGCCTCACATTTCTACTGTTACCTGGATCAGCAAAACAGATGCCCAGGGCTTGGCGCATTTTGTCACATTGTTCATTTTCAAATCAAAACTCCCATCTGATGGATGGAACCTGGGCTCATCAGACTGCACACTAGCTGCCAGGGAGACCTGGGGAGGAAGGATTCACAGTATGGGGAGCTGTCAAAGGTTGCCTCTGCCTCCTAAGAAAAGAAAGAAAAAGATTTGGGGGACCCTCAAATGTCCTATAACGGATGTCCTCTACCCTCACCCTATCCAAAATGTGCTCACATTTTATCTCTCTTAAGCCTGCCCAGGCAAAATTAGAAAACATGAGCAGTATCTGTACTCGTTGTCTAGTATATCCTTGAGAGAGTACAAATAAGACAGGAAGAGCATAAAGTAGAATTTGAAGCATGGAGAAATCTTAGGAATCTCATTAGTAAATGTTCTTCATTTTTATTATTGCATTTATATAAGACACAAGAATGATAGAAGGCTGTAAAAGAAAGGCTGGTGTATAGCAAGTGCAGCTCAGCCTTCTTGATCCCCTGGGCTTTTGTCTTGAGTCTCCTCTTAAACCATGGCTTTGATATCAGGGTAATTTTTTATGTTTGTCATTGGACAGAGTAGAAGGCATTGGGGATGTCTTCTCCAGTGCTGTTTGTCTCAAATTGGGGGATTCCGTGTGCTTTGCCTCTCTTAGATGGACTCTATCTTAATTAGTTTTCTGCTGACAACTTCTCTGACCCTTGGGTGGGCCTGGGAAGGGGACTGTGTCTAGGTACATAGTCATTGCTAACTATTCATATGACATAAAGGCAATGAAAACTGTAGTGCTATAGAGAAGGACACAGCAAAAAATCATAGACTATCTCCTATTTATGGATGCATTTGCAAAAGTTCACTCTCAGCTCTCACTGATTGTATTGCTGTTCTGGTGCTGGAGATACAGCAGAGCTAAAGATACATTGCCATGTCTTGATGGTCATTTACAATATATTCATCAAGAGATGTTATATAAAGTCCTAGCTAAATATGTTAACACACTGTCTTTACTTTGGGATATAAGATTTGAGAAATTAGCATTATTTTTACTTGAGATAAAATGGCTACCTCCAATTGTCTTGTGAATGTTTAGGTTGTTTTCCCCCACTTCCATGACTTGCCTTATATTCTCTTCCTCTTTTGAAACCTGTTTTGCTTTATACAAAGTGATTTTCATAGACAAGAAGAATGGATAGTCATTGCACTTTTCTTTCAAATCATGTAGTTCTGAAAGTTTTTAAATTATCAACTTGTTGGGAGGAAAGATGGTGGACATAAAAATCAGTGTTATTACTAGGACACTACCACATATTAGGTAGAAATGTCCTTTACAAAGTAAATATTTACCATCCCACTGAATGAATGGATGATTGAATGAATGAATGAAAAAACATACTTTGGAGTCAGATCTGGGCTAACCTTCCTGCTGTGCTACTACCTACTGTTTTAGCACCCTCTCCTGTAGTTTCCTCATCTGTACATTGTGCAGTTGTACCTACTGTATAAGTCTGTTTTGAGGATTCATAAAATGTGTGTTTGAAAAATGAAATAATACTGACCTAGTATTTCAGCACTCAGTAAACATTTCCATCACCACTACCACCATTACTTTATTCTCCTTTGGGAGATTCCCAGTGAGATTTCCGTAACAAAGACACTGGGAACTTCTCCAGCAGAGGAACCTGTTGACAGTTAAAAAAAAAAAATCATGTACACTTTTTTTTGTGTAGAACATTATTAACATCTTCCCAGAATATTGTTTCACAAAATAGAATTCCGGAAAGACTGCTATGAATCAGTTACTGTTATAATTCTTTTTAAAGCAAAAATTTGGTAACTTCTTTTATAATGCTTTTTTGTTTGTTTGTTTGTTTGTTTTTTTGTTAAGTGGCCAGAGGAAGCTTATGAGTTATTTGCTGTGTGTGCTGTTCTGTATTAAATGGCTGGATGGCATATTAGTTTTTGTGTTAATGTGACCAAAATTAGGACAAGAACACTTAGAGTTGGAAAAGTTTATTTGGGGCTCATAGTTTTAGAGGTCTCTCCATCCATTGCTCTGGGACCAAGGTGAGGCAAAACATTGTAGGGGAAGGGCCTACTGGAGGAAAGATGCTTAGCTCATGGCAGTAGGCAGGAAATGGAGAGGATGGGGCACAGTGAAGATGCACCTTTCCAGGGCACACCCCCAGTGACCCACCTCCTCCAGCCATGAGCCTCCCCTCTCCGGTACAGTTACCACTCACTAAGTCCCTTCAGACTAGGATGAACTGATGAGGTTACAGCTCTCACAATCCAATCACTTTACCTCCAAATATTCCTGCATCAATAGGAGTTTGGGGGGAACATCTCACATCTAAATCATAACAGATGGAATGGTACAAAGCAGGTGACTGAAAGGCTGGTGTGTTGCAGGCCTGAGGCTTGTCCCCCTTGAAGGAAGGCCTAATTGGCTTCTTGTTCCTGGCCTCTGTCTTGAACTACCTTGAGAACTAAAGCCTGGTACCCTGAGATGGTTTTGTAGAGTGTGGCCATCTTCTCTTCCAGATTATTTGTGTCTGTGTGGTTTAATTCATGAGAATTGCCTGGCCCTATGGCTCACCACTGCAGTTCGGGAGCAGTGAGCGGTCCAGCCAGGGCAGGATGCAGCTGTCTTCCAAAGTCTGCACAGTAGTTTCTTCTGTATGTTGGGCTGTAGCCTCAGATCCATCCCAAGTGGTAATTACTGGAAATGCTGATTTACACATGTGCGATAATCATCACTTTGTGGGAAAGATACCCACAGATGGGGGAGGTAGGGAGCAGTTTTTTAAATCTCGTCTTCTCCATTTTGTACAGGGAAAGTTTTCATTTATTTGAAATAAAGGAATGTAAAAAATGAAAAGGTGGTCAAATAGAACATTAGGGATTAAGAGTTGTACCTCAGATACATCTCTTTTTTCTAATGTTTGTGTTGTAGAAAAATGTATATAATATAAAATTGAGCATACGAAGTATTTTTAAGGGTCCAGCTCAGTGGCATTAAATGTAGACATTACCACCATACCGTGACTCCTTTCATCTTGTAACATTGAAATGCTACACCCATTAAACAACAACAACTCCATTTCCCCCTACCCTCAGTCCCTGGCAAGCACCCTTGGAGACTTTCTGCCTCCATGATTTTGGCTATTCGAAGTACCTTCCATCAGTGGAATCATACAGTATGTGTCTTTTCATGACTGACTTATTTCACTTAGGAGAATGTTCTCAAGTTTCATCTATGTTGTAGCATACCTAAGAACTTTCTTCCTTTTGCGGGGGCAGGGAATACTGGATAATGAACCCAGGGGCACTTTTCCACTGAGTGACATCCCTAGTCCTTTTTATTTTTTATTTTGAGGCAGGGTATCATAAGTAGCTGATGGTCTTACAAAGGCTAGCCTCAAACTTGAAATCTTCCTGCTTCAGCCTTCTATGTTCCTGAGATTGCAGGCATGCACCACCGTGCCTGGCAGAAGCTTCTTCCTTTTGAAATCTGAAAAATATTTGATTGTATGTATATACTACATTTTACCTGTCCATTCATCTGTTGATGGACATCTGGGTCACTTCCATATTTTAGTTATTATGAATAATGCAGCTATGAACATGCATGTACAAATAACTTTTTTTTTTTCCCTGAGACCCTGCTTTCAATTCTTTGGGTTTCACACCCAGAAGTGGATTGCTGGATCATATGATAATTTTATTTTCAGTTTTTTGAGGAGAAACCGAACTCTTTTCCACAGTAGTTTATAGCATGTTACATTCCCATCAACACTGCACTGTGCTTCCAATTTCTCCATATCCTTACCAACATTTATTTTTAGTTTTTTTTTTATAATAGACATCCTAATGGATGTGAGATGATGTCTCATTGTAATTTTGATTTGCATTTCCCAAAATGGATTAACTCAGCCATTCTCATTAGATTTTGCTTTTGGTCTTAAAAAGGCTTAACAAGCAAGAATGAAAGCATATCCATTCTTTTTCTCTCAAGGTGCTGAGAGTGAAATTAATCCAGTTTCTGTAGGAACTGGCAGCCCTTTGTGGAGGTTTTTTTGTGGAGGGTGCTTTTCCCTGCTAACTGTAAGGTACTTCATAGGCACTTGTGACAAGTTTGTGCCCTTTTTGAATGATTGTGGAGCTCTAGCTACCAACTTACATATAATCTTAACAATTTTCATTATCATAAAGTTTTCTGGGTTTTTCTCTTATATATTAAAATATTTTTAATGTCTTTAAACATATCATCTTTCTTCTTGTTCTGAGTTGGCATAGACTTTGAGAGTAGTGAAGTGGTTATATTTGTACAATGAGAGTGGTTAGTATGTGCTATCGAAAAAGGCAGGTTTATCAAAGTTTTAGACATCATTATTGGAAAGTATGTCCTAACTGCTTATCAATTTCCACATTCCCTGGATTTTATTATTTTTTGTTTTGATGTATTTATCAAAAATCTTACATTGATTTTTATATTAATGAAAATATTATTGTATCAGTCACCTATTCCTGTTAGATTTACTGGAGAGACTTCACGGAGGAGATAGTAGGGACTGTGTATTGAGAATTCTCTTTGATTGATCGTATCATGGGGTGGTAAAATAATTGTATATCACTTCTGCTGTTAAATGAAAATGAAGGGAAGTATAGGGATAATTATTATTATCATGGTTTTATTTGACAAGTGAAAGAGTAGATTTCTAAATTCTTCCTTGATTTTATATTCATTACATTTTTTAATATTCTGAAATTCTGCGGTGTATATTCTATGAATGTAAAATTATTAGCTATATTTTAAAAGCATTTTTGTTATTTCATTTTCCTCTGGATATCCTGAATGAATGAAACAAGGTTGCCCTCCTAAAATCTTTTAAAATTTAGGCTAAGCCAGACTAGGAAGCCCCAGATGTGTTTAGAATGGAATTTAATAGTTCATTCAAATTAGTTTTTCCTCCAGGGCTCTGACCTATGACTTGGCAACAGCTTTTCCCTCCTGAACTGTAGCTCCCTGCCTTCCCTTCCTAGTTCCTAGAAGACAAGTTTCCAGGACAATATGATCCTTGGAGATGTAGAAAGAGGAAAGAGGCTTTGCTCTTTGCAGCATGATCATCCATAAAACCCACTCAAGGATTTTTCCCTCCCTCTCTCCCTGTCTTCTATCTGGCTCTCTGACTCATTTCATTATTTTCTTGCTCTCCCAGAAGATAACAAACAAACCCATAATCAGGGTTCTTGCCTGAATGAGGCTCTGAGAATTGTTACCCTAGACTTTTGCTCAAGGGACTCCATATTTAACATGTTCATGATTGGGTTAATAAAACGGGGAGCAGGTGACAAATTTAGTCTATGGAAACCCTGTTCAGGAGAGTAGGCATTTGAAAGGGCTGAAAAGATATACCAGAGAGTCTCATCAAGCAGCATGGTTTAGATGAAAGGTCACAAATTAAATTTAATGTGAATTATGCTAAGGTGATTTGTATTAAGAAAATAATTTAGGCATATTGTATTATGCCATTGCTTCATAGTGCAATTGGAACCTTCTCGGAGTAGAGGAGGCAATATTTGCTAGTACTTATAACAGAGGCTTTAAGGATTTATTAAAATGCATAATTACCTAGACCGTGTAGTTTATAAAAATACATTTACGATGGTAGGGATAAAGATAAAGGAATTGTAAAAAGGGAGAGAAGAGAAGCAGAGATATGTTGCTTGTCACTGCTGTAGGAATGCTCGCTCCCCAAGTATCTATCCAAATATTTCTGCTTTATACAATTCATATAATTTCTTTTATTAGTGAAATTCCAATGACAAAAAATTTGAATCTGCACTCCCAATGTGTTTTTATTTACAATTTGTATCTATATGCTGTAGATACAAATTCTACATACTATATTTGTATCTATACTATAATTCTTAATAAGAATATATAGTATAAATACAAAGCACTACAAAAACAGATATTTTAATAGGACAAGATAAAGTTACAATAAACTTTCTATTATTTAATTTACTAGTGATATGAAGTCTTAATTATATCATCTATTTTTAAGAGTGCAGTGTGATTAAATATGCCTCATTATTTTTAAGCTTAACTTGATTCTTGGATTCAAGTTCAGCGATTCAAATTCAGCGATTCAAAGGTTGTTTTCCATGTGTAATTTATTATCTTAAGTTTATTTGTTACTGTAATTTATGTACAATAAATTGCAACCTTTTAAAAGTTTGTAGCTTATTGAATTTTAACTTAAGTAGTTTATTTTGATATTTGATTTTTAATAGCTGATATCTATGCAAAGATACAGTTAGTACTTAATTATTTATGAATTACAATGGCTATTTCAAATGGTTTTCTTGATTATTTCAGTGTCGTGTGTAAGTTTATTACCTATTTTTCCAGTACCTATTTATTACCTATTTTTACAATCTACATTTGATCAGATTTTCAGTTTTCACCAACAACATATGGCTGATTCAAGTAAAGCTATAAAGTTTCAGTTTTACCATTTCCTGTTTGTTTGCATCTGCTTACATTATTGCTGCTATCCTTAATCCATGTTTTCTTTGCAGGGATCTTTTTAAGCCATTTACCCATTTTGTAAATGAGTTCAGTTAAACGGAGATAATCTTGTTTATAAATCCACTTAGCTAGGCCCAGGTGCACTACAATCTTTCACAGTGAAAACCTGATCTGAACTGTTCCCTTACGATAGAATTCCCCTCTCTTCTTGAAAGCCTCACATTGCCATTACCATGTGATGTGAAGAATGGATAGGTGAGAATTCATAATAATAAGCATTAGAGCTTAATTTGTCTTCGATATGTTTAATCTTAACATTTTAAAAATATACGTAATGTATGTATGTAATATATATTTAACATACTTCTTTATACAAAGAAATTCTAATATGTTCTCTTGTGCCTTATCTTTTGGACCCAGCTATGTCAACAATTGTCCAGTTACTGAAAACACCTCCATAGAGGGCTGAGGATGTAGATTGTGGTAGGTAACTTGCTTAGTATGTGGGAAGCACCGAGTTGAGTCCCGAGTACTTAAAAAAAAAAAATGAATAAGTGAATGAATGAATAGAAGAAAAGCATAGAATCCTTTTTCTTTTTCAAATAACATCTTACTAAGAGGCCAGTTATGTAAAAGTAAGCAGAGCTATTTCTCTTAAAAGGGGGTCAAGGAGCTGAGATCTTACCTAATCTCACCTGCCCTGTCCCTTTCCCACCTGCTGCCTTCCTGTCCTTCCAACCAGAGCTTGCTGAGCTCAGTTTGATTCAGGATAGGAGGGAATATTTCTCTGCTCTCAGTATCACGTAGCATTGTTGCTCCTTTGCTAGCTAGCTTTTTGTATTTGTGTTATGGACGCTGAGGTTCTTGTCAGTGCTTATATTTCATTTTTCTCTTTACCTTTCCTTAGGACTAAGTTAAAGCCAATTCTCTGTCTCATCTTTGGCAGTATGTAGAAATGCATGAAGTATATTTGGGACGTCTGGCCTACTCCTGGCATCATCTACAGTCATACCTTTATTTTTCTTTTCTTCATATTACTTTAATTTGGATATTCTTTTTAAATTTAACAAGTTAAATTTATTTTAATTTCCTGTATTAAATGTATCTTATATTACTTTATTCCCTTTTGGAATAAGTATGAAGGCTTTGAAAATAGACTCTAATATATTTTATCATTATTCATAAATAAAGGTTTTTTTGAAGACAAGTTCTAAATAAATTTAACATATATAAATAACTTAGTGAATGACTTATCCTTAATTAAAAGGATTTAAGACCGGAGATTGATGAATTCAACATTATGAAAAATCTTTTCCCCCCCTATGATCTAGAAAATACATAGTTATATTTTATAATTTTGTAGAATATTTTTGATAATTACCAGTTTAGAACCTAGTTTTTAAAAAGGGGAACACCAGGGATCTCAGGTTTTAAGTTGGAAGTCAGTTAATATAGACATGATTTTTGTTTTGGTTTTGGCAACATGGTCAGGATTTTAATGGATAAGGAAGGTTCTTTTCTTTGGTAATTGGAGTCATTTGTGGTAGGAATATGTGAAGATTCACAAAGGTATACAATGATAGATTTCCTCATTTGGAAATTGGAAAGCAGGATTAAATAACTTTTATCCAAGCAATATATGGTTTTCCAGTCCCAGGCCCAGTGCTGAACAAGTCATTATTTTGTGACCCAGTTCTGAAGTAGAGGTACTTGTTTTCTGTGAGTTCCAAATACATTATCCTGTTATTTTGTCTGGCTTTCCTCAGAAGAGTGCTTCATGAGAAATGTCCTGAGACATCACTGGAGGAGCTCAGAGGGTGATTTCATGGACATCTGTTGTTGGCCTCTTCAGCAACTGGAGCAGCTCCCATCTTTATTTGGCAGCTAGCTCTTCTCTACTCTTCCACTGTGGGCTTGGGTCAAGTCTCAGCCCAAATAAATGGCCCATAGTGTGGTGATGGTGACTTTTCTGACAATGCCTTTCCCTTAGACTTTTCTCTCACAAGTTTCTGATAGATGGTTTGTAAGATTAGTAATTGCATGCATACAAATAAGTGCGAAAATATGCGCAATTTTAAACAAACCCTCAAAGCCTCCTGTTTTATAAGTTGAGTATTGTCAGGTGTTTGGAAAGAGCCCTTTATTATTATTATGCTTTGTAACACTTTGTAATTAAGCCAGATGATGCCTTTGTTGGGGCTATACAAGTTAGTTACCTCTTGAACTTTTGAGAAACAGAGGTCACAGTGGGAGGAAATTAATGGAATGATTTTTTTTTTTCCTAGCAGAAAAATTTCTCTTAAAGAATCACATATACACTAAGTCATAAAAATGAGAGGGGCAAAGGTGTTCTTTTCTTGCCTTGTGTTTTGTCTTGTGGCATGGTCTGTAGCAGTAGAGTCTGATTGTGGCGCCTCGCTTGTCCTTCCCTTGAACTTCAAACCCTTGAACCTGATCTGAGGAGTAGGGTATAAACAGCACCCCAGGGTCTTGGACGTGGCCAAATATTGTTCTATAATTAGCAAGGTTTATGGCCTGTCGTAACCTTTCCTTGAATGATGGCTGGGCTGTAGGAATTAGAACTTTTATTAGTTCCAGGTTTTGAATGGTTAAGATAATTCAGTTACATTATGTATGAGCTCTTTGAAATAATAATAATTGAAATGAATAAACAATAGGAAGGGGGAAATGTAGCATTTAACTGGTTTTCTACTTTTCTATTTTTTTAAACTCCTGTGAGTTTGGTGAATTAGAAATCAGAACAAAAAATGGGAATCGTATGGGTGATTTCTCACTTAGTTTTAAAACAGACTGACTTTATATTTAATATAAGTTTTGAAAATTTCTTTGGGCCTTAGTTTAAAAAACTTTAAAATGAGAATGTGAAAGGAAGAATTAAGAGCTTAGTAATAATAGTGGAGAGGAATGTGAAAGAAATGCAGAGCTATATTAAAAAGAACGAAGGGAGGGGGTGGATGTATATATAAGCCCAGCTGCTTCTGGTATTATTACAGTTGAGTGAGGAGGAAGCACCAATTTTTTTTGTATTGTAGTTCAGGGCTGGGTCTTCAGTAGTTCAGTAAAACATACTGATGGTAAATGGGTATGTTGGAAACGGACTCAACAAAAACATGGGAATCCTTCACTGAGATAACATAACTTGATAATGAATTTCAAAGAAATCCATATGATACAATATATGCCCATGGTGGAGAGAAGTAAAGGAAATAGGAAAGAATCTTCATTGAAAGTCTAAACTTCTACCAAATACAACATTACTTGTGTTTATAAGGTTTTCTATAAGAACAACATTGGGATTTAGATATTAAAGGTAGCAATATTTGTACATATAGCTATATATATTTTTCCTTATATAGAGCTATAAAAAATAGATATCTTTTTAGGGGATGGGGTTGTGGCTCGGTGGTACAGAGCTTGCCTAGCATGTGAGACGCACTGGGATCAATTCTCAGCACAACATATAAATAAATGAATAAAGATTCATCAACATCTCAGAAAAATTTTTTTAAAAATAGATGACAAAAACAGCATGGTATTAGCACCAAAATAGATCTATAGACCAATGGTACAGAGACAAACCCACATAACTATAATTATCTTATATTAGACAAAGGTGCCAAAAATGTACATTAGAGAAAAATAGCCTCTTCAACAAATGGTGCTAAGAAAACTAGACATCCACATGTAACAAAATGAAATCAAACCTTTATCTCTCAGCATGCACAAAACTCAACTCAAAGTGGATCAAGGACCTAGGAATTAAACCAGAGACCTTGTACCTAATGAAAGAAAAAGTAGGCTCAAATCTCCATCATGTTGGATTAGGCCCCAACTTTCTTAATAAAACTCCTGTATCGCAAGAATTAAAACCAAGAATCAATAAATGGGATGGATTCAAACTAAACAAAAGCTTCTTCTCAGCAAAAGAAACAATCAGTGAGATGAATAGAGAGCCTTCATTTTGGGAGCAAATTTTTACCACATGCACTGATCTCTGGGATATATAAGAAATCAAAAATCTAAACACCAAAAGAAAAAAAAAAATGACCCTATCAATAAATGGGCCAATGAACTGAACAGACACTTCTCAGAAGATGATATACAATCAATCAACAAACACATGAAAAAGAGTTGAACATCTCTAGCAATTAGAGAAATGCAAATCAAAAGTTCTCTAAGATTTCATCTCACTCCAGTCAGAATGGCAGCTATGAAGAATACAAACAACAATAAGTGCTGGTGAGGATGTAGGGGAAAAGGCACACTCATACACTGCTGGTGGGACTGTAAATTGGTGCAGCCAATCTGGAAAGAAGTATGGAGATTCCTTTGAAATCTAGGAATGGATCCACCATTTGACTCAGCTATCCCACTCCTTGGTTTATATCCAAAGGACTTAAAAACAGCATATTACAGGGACACAGCCATATCAATGTTTATAGCGGCACAATTCACAATAGCTAAATTGTGGAACCAACCCAGATGCCCTTCAGTAGATGAATGGATAAGGAAACTTTGGTATATATACACAAGGGAACATTATTCAGCAATAGAGAATAAAATCACAGCATGTGCCGGTAAATGGATGGAGTTGGAGAATATAATGCTAAGTGAAGTAAGCCAATCACAAAAAACCAAAGGCCCAGTGTTTTCTTTGATATGTGGATGCTGACTCATAATGACAATGGAGGGGCAGCATGGGAGGAATGGAGGAACTTTAGATAGGGCTAAGGGGTGGGAGGGGAAGGGAGGGGGCAAAGGGTAGGAATGATGGTGGAGTGAGTTAGACATCATTACCCTAAGTACATGTATGAAGATATGAATGGTGTGAAAATACTTTGTGTACAATCAGTGACTTGAAAAATTGTGCTCTATATGTGTAATATGAAATGGATTGCATTCTGCCATCATGTATAACAAATTAGAATAAATAAATAACTAGAAAGATATCTATTTTTTATTATTTAGCTACACATTTTTAATTGAAATCTTCTGAGAAAAAAATTGGCATGTCTTGGGAAGATTTAACAGTATTTTTTATCTTTTAAAATGCTAGAATATGTTTCATAGTAGTATAAAATCATTTCATATAATAATATAGTATCATCTAAGCAGCTACAAAGGTTCTTACCTTCATATTTCCAAGTTTTTATTGAAAAAAAAATATTTGCAGCCAAGAACAAATTAAATTTTCCTATTATTAGAAAATGTCATTCTTTTCTCTGATCTTTTCCTGACCTATTAATGGCTTCTCTAAAAATGATTACAATCGTTTTTAGATATCTTATTTCAGAAATTAGCATCAGAAGGTATTAAGCCTACATATTCTCTTAACGCCTTCAATCTTTCTTCCTTTTCTTTTCTTCTATAAGAGAAGTCATTTACAAAGAACCCGCAATTTGATGTCCTTGATAATTCTCCATCTAAAGTGCATGTAGAAACGTTAAGCCATTTGTAGTCTGGTGCCATTTAACATACCCTCCATCTTAGTAATAAATCTTGCTGTTGAAATGTGCTACCTCATCCTGTCTAAGGGTTTATAACCTTTCAGCCCCAAAGCTGAGATCAGTCCTAGCTCATTCATGAAACGTTCTTCACAATTCCCACCCACCCTGATTTTGCTTTTTTATTTGCCCTTACTTCTTAAACCTTAAAAATATCACTTTTTTTTTTAGTTTTCCACTCGTTTATATGTAAGCATGTTATGGATAATATAGCAATATTGTATAGTGTTAATTCACATGGGTCTAATATGTTTTGTTTTATGGCCATATTTTGCTCTTAGAACTGTGTTGCCAGGTCATGGGGAATTTTCACAGTTAATTCACCTATATAATGTGATAATCAGAAATCACTAACTTTGAAATGCTAAGTTAAACAAAATAGCCCCTAGATATTCTAGCTTCAGAATCTGGACTTTAGTAATAATTGTCAACTTAAGTTTGTCTTGACAACATGAAAACGTATGAATAGTTTTAAATCAGGAAAAAAAAATCAAAACAAAACACAGAATTGATATTGACAGTTTTTTTTTTTTTTTTTACTGGGAAAGTTAATGGTGAAAGAGCAAGTATGCATTGCAAACAAGAGCTCTTTCTTTTTTTAAGGCTCCTGCCCTCCAGTGAATTGCAACCTAGGGCTTTGTTTTAAAACATACTATTCTGACTACTGTTGAAAGTCATTCACATCAATGACTGCCTTTAATCTTTCTACCTAAACAATTGTTTAACAATGTAGAAGAACAATTAAAATCCAATAACCAAAATTATTTCTGGACCAGTGTACTGTATGTGGAGTAAAGACAATACTGAACAGGTTGTTGGACAATTAAATAGCCTGTTTAAGGTTGTTTTGATTTGTGTACTGTTCATTTAAAACCAGAAAATGAGCTCAGAGACCTTACCATTGGGTGGCAACAGCTTCTACTGTTTATCTCACTTAGAAGCCTCCCTTAAAATTTAAGCAAAAACAAGGCTGATCCAAAGAATACTAGTATTTTAAAGTCTTTTAGGAGAGGCCTCTTTAAATTCTGGGGGAAAAATGCTAAATTTTGTGAGACTGACTCCCTTGTTTCAGAAGGAAAGCTGTGATGATTATACTAAAGGTGAGGCACACAATCAGTTCTGAGTGTAGGCTTGACCTCAGACAACAGGCTAGATGTTCAGACAGGTTCTCTTAAACCCTTAAAATAGCTACCTAGTTTCAGTACCCATGTGATGTGGGGGAATATATGAAACACTGGGAGGTTAATCTCTTGCCTTTGTCACAAAATTAGTTATAGTGAGGATAAGGCTAATTATTCTTATCTGGCCTTCTCCCCCCATCTCCCCACCCCCAGGGCTTTGGTTATGCTAAGCACATACTATACCACTGAGCTGTACTGCCAATCTGCTTATCTTGGGATTGAAGCCTTCAAACACCATACTCTTTCCAGAACATCTGACATTACAGAGCTGTAATTAGATGCATTTTGAAGTTCTGTTGTTAGGTACATATGTTTTGGATTGTTAGGACCTTTTGATTAATTGACACTTTTACTGGTATATAATGATCTTCTTTGATTATGCTTATAGGCTGTTCTCTGGAATCTACTTTGTCTAATATCAACATAGCATCTTCAGCCTTCTCTTAGAGAGTGTTAGCATGTTTAAACTAACTTTGTATGTGAAGTGCTTTTCTTGTACCTATCACATAATTAGGTCTTGCTTTTCTCATCCAGTATGATAACCTCTGCCTTTTAATTACGGTATTTAGACCCATTTGTATTTAATGTGATCATTGATATGCTTAGATTTTAATCTATCATCTTGCTATATGTATTCTGTTTGTTCCACTCAGAATGCAGCAGATGCCAAGTATATCCAATAAAAAAACGAGCACATATGATAAGTGGATTTTGAGTTGACAAGTTTTTCTGTTTAAATATTATTCAAATGGTAGGGGGTTGAACAATTATTTCTCTAAGCAGTAGTTCCATGGCATATGGAATTTATACATGATAGCAGAGGGGAACTTGCCTTCTTTCTACTCCACAGAAAAAGTACTGTTATTTTTTTTAAAAAATTCACATTATGAGGCATGAATTTTAACATACTTTTTTGGTTTTCTGCAAATGGCAATTAACATATATTCCTTCATCTTTTAAATGGTAGCATTTGATATGGCTTTGCTTTTGTTGTCTGTGAGGACTTTTTCAGTCAATGGTTCTCTCTTGAACAAAATGTTTTCAGCAGCCTGTCACATATCAGACAACGTAGAGATATATCATTTGAACGTACTGGTTCTTAACATTATAGAAAGAAGTTCATGTTCTTCAAGGTGGGGAGAAAGTCCTTATTTGTTTGATAAATAATTATTGAGCAATTATTACCTTTTAAGGCAAGTGCTAAGTTTTAACTGCATGGATGAAAAAACTTGATCCTTGTTCTCAGCCAGAGAGCATTTAGTGGCAAATGGTTTATCATAACCACACATTGTTATGACTATTTGCTGCTTTATTCATGTATTTAACAGCTCTTTATTGGGATCTACTGTGTGCCAGAAACTTGCAGGCTGTGAGTTCCCAGCAGGGAACCGTGGAGCTAACATTTTAATGAAAGGATGATGGTGTGGTGAGTAGTACAGTTGTAAGATTTCCATGTAAGGTGACATTTGAGCGGAGACCTTTAAGAAGTTGAGAAGACAAGTCACCCATGTGTCTGAAGCGAGTGTTCTAAACAAAGGCAAGTGTGAAAACTAAAAAGTGAACATGTGTTTGCTGTGATGTAAGAACCACAAAGAGGCCAGAGTGGCCTATGCAATGAAGGAGGGAAAAAGGTTGGAAGAGACCTCAGCAGGGTAGGGTGGGGAGGAAGTGGGAACCAGCTCTTCTGGGGCCTTAGTAGGTTTGGAAAGAATAGGAGTTTTTCTGCTGAAGAACTTATCCAGTGGGTTTGCTGAAGGATCAGATATAGGGTAGATAAAAGAAAACAAGATCTTAGATTCAAACAGCTGGTTGATGAGAGTGCTGTTTATTGGGGTAGGAAAGGCAGTGGTGGGGTTCCGATTCAGGTATGTGTTAGATGTCAAATGGAGATGATAAGTACATACTTGTATTTATGAGTTTACAGTAGGTGGAGATGTTTGGCCTAGATAAAAAATAAAAAATAAAAAATCATTAGGACATAACTAAGTAGAAAAGCAAACTCATTCATTTGATGAGCACTGTGTAAAAATATTTAAGATTGTTCAATACAGACCACTTTTGATGCAATGATGATTCTAAAGCACAAGGACGTAGAAAGAGGTGCTTGAGGACATGCATACTTTTGGTGGAATCCATGTCCTCTGACTCTTCAGCTACTGCTGTTTGTAGCTCAACATTCAGTCTTCACCCATGCTACTAAAATAAGGCCCATGGGAGCCTCACCAGGCATGGGAAGCAGGGGTGTAAGGCAATATTTGAGAGTACAAACTCAGGAGCAAACTTCCTGGGTTCTAATCCTGGTTTTCCCACTTACCTACTGTATGATCTTGGTGAAAGGATCTAGCTTCTTGTGCTTTAGTTTCCTTATCTGCAAAATGAGATTGATAATAGTACAACAGAGTCATTGGGAAGATGAACTTACAGGACATATGGAAGATATTTCAGACAATACTTGTGCTATCTAAGTGTAGCAGCAGCTACAGTTTATTTATTTTTTTTTTGGGGGGGGGGGGGGAAGGGTCCTGGGAACTGAACTCAGGGTGATTTACCACTGCACTATGTATCCAGTCCTTTTTATTTTTTATTATGAGACAGGATCTTACTAAGTTTCTGAACATCCCACTAAACTGCTTAGGCTGGTCTCAAACTTGCAATCCTCCTACCCGAGCCTCCTGAATTGCTGGGATTAGAGGTGTATGCTACTTGGCCCAGCTACAATGTATTATTCTTAATAGTCATTATTATTCTAGTTAAGCAGTTGAGAGATGTTCAGAAAGTCTTTTTCTTTTTTCTTTTATAAAACTGAGTATCCGTGACTCAAATGCAAAATAATGTAGCCTCCTTAGTGTTCCCTAAGATTCTGACTTTAGAATGGAAGCTAAGAGCCTTCATTACAACTTCTGGGAGCCCAGAATTAGCTTGATGTGTGGGGGCATTCGAATACTGTGGGTAAGCCAAACTGATATCAAATTTTCTCAAATCCACCTCTATCCTTTTTCTTACTCTTAAAAAAAGCGGGGGGGGGGGGGGGG
>NW_025999905.1:4831164-4856692 GCF_001458135.2 Marmota marmota marmota | reverse complement strand
GGGGGGGGGGGGGGAGTTTGCCTTTTTTTCTCCCTGATGGTTGCATCTACTGATTTTTATAATTGGAAATAAGCTCTGCTCTTTTGATTATTTTCTTCTTTCACTTGACTAAGTTCTATGAGAATGCCTTATCTGCCTTTTCATTAAACATTCATGATTTTGTGACATCTCATTCTCTCCATTCAGGGCTTCATGGGTGCCTTGTTAATAGAAATGTTAGGCTTGTCTTTAACATTTTAGGCAATGTCTTTGTTATCTACATTATAATATTGATAAGTTTTTATGTTATTGGTGCATCATTGCATACTAAAGACAACAAGTAAGTTCCTCTTTTTAAGGACCCATCTGTGTGGGTAAGAATTCATTTGTGGCAGTTTCTTGAGAGTAGAAGTATTGAATATCATGCTTTATAAATGAAGTTTGTAACTTCTAGAGGAAATGATTAGATTATTGATTTGATTTTTTTTTTAGAAAATGGACATTTAATTTTTATTATTTTTTTTTTGCATAAACACATATTAATGAGTTTATTTCCTTCTGGAAGGACACATACTCACAAGGGTAGATGGTAGCTCCTTCCATGAAGGAAAAATCAAGTGATAACTCGATTTTACTGTAATTTAGAGTATAACAGACATTTATTGGCATAGCCTTAGTCAAGACAACTGAAATTCTCTCTCTAATCCATTGTTGGGTAACATTGTCTTGTTATTTCCCTCTTTGTGCCTAAGGTGCTTAGTGTCAATCCTGAGGTATGTAGAGTGAGTTAACGGGGGTGTTATTATCCAAAGATGATGGTCAGGCAGGTAGCTGTCAGATAGCAAGATAGCAAGGATTTAATTTTGTATGGGTTGTGCTTTGCCAACTATATACCACTTTTCCACTGCTGTATTTGCTTTAATTTTTGTCCTGTGGTATTTTGGAATTTCTACTCAGCACGTAATGGTTTTCCAGTTTCCCCAATAGTTACTTATAACTATATATTACAAGTTGTGACTCTGTCTTGTGAGACTGGGCCAATACTGATTGGTGGCTTCTTGACCTGTCTGTGGTCCAATATCCTCTTTTACACTTTTGACATGGTCTCCTGTCCTAAGACAAATCAGACATGGGTTTGGAGCATAGCATTTTCATTTCCTGATCACTGATTTCTCTGGGCTCCAGTGATCTAATAAGTGGATAAATATCCTCAGAGATCATAGCTCTTTATCACTTTGCACCTGGTTGCTTTTTTCATTCCATTCAAGGACTGGGGTGTCAGTGGCCACTGTCTCCCTGTGAGCCCATAGGGGTGTGGATCTGTTCTCCTGAAGAGGGTTGGGGGGTGTACACAGGGCAGCCTGGGGCCTAGGCCAATGCCTTCTCTTTGCCTTTGGATCAGAGTATAAAGTCTAGGAGGGTCATGGAAATCCTGTAGGTCTGGAACTTCATTTTGTTGCTAAGGAAAGGAAACTCAGGAAATGGGAAGGGTCTTTGTCAAACTGAAAGTTAATAGCAGAATAGAAACATAACTAAAATGTCTTTCTAGTTCTGTGTTTCCCCATGGTGAAATGGAACAAGAAGCAAAGTGATAAGGTAGATGATATGGATTTTATGCCCAGGTTTATTGTCACATAGTAGTTGCATGATTTGTAATAATTAACTTGCATCATTTTTGAAATTTTTCTTTATCCATGGTGTGGTGAACTTGTCAAAGACCTTGCCTTTATATAAAATTTGTCCCTTATTTTTATATATTGGATTATAGCATATTTCAACACTCAAAATCTGCTTGAGGCTATAATTTGATGAAAAGTGTTTGCTAATGTGGAAACATACTATGACCTCATTTCCTTCTCTCCCCTATTTCCTTGAGGTCAGAATAAATATATATTTTTAACGTCTATAATTTTATATTCTTATGAACTCTGACAGCTACACCTCAGGGTCTCACCTCTCCGAAAAAGAATTATAATAATTGGGCATTCTGTGACCTTCCTGTCACAATAGATGGGTACTTGAGATTCTAGATGGATTTTTATCAGCAGTTTTCATCAGTATTTCCCTGTTAAACCCAAGGAATAAAGTTAATATGTCTCAAGTTATGGTTTCAACTTGAGGTTGTATCTCAGCCTGAGCTGATATGTTATCATTGTTCTATCAAAAAAATTTTTTGATCATTGTTAAAAGCAGTTATTACTTTTCTTTTTACATTTCTAAGTCCACCTCTTAGAGATAACTACTTTAGACATTATCTATACTTTGCTTTTTAAATACATATTTCTATACGATATACATGTGTACATATTTAATGCATGCATGTATAATTGTGTACATATTTTTAAAGCAATAATATTGCATATACTCCTTTCATTTAATGAAGCTCCTTGATCAGTTTTCCATGTGGTTCAGTTTTCTTCTACAACACTTTCTTAATGTCACCTAATATATTTCCTTTGTATGGAGCAAAATTTACTTAATTTAACACTTACTGGACAAAACCTCAAATGAATAAGTTATCTAATAAAAAAAAGTACAGAGTGTGTGTTGTATAATTTCCCCTGTTGGTATCCCTTGAGTATGAGACCTTTCCATTTAGAATTCTAATCATTAGAAGATAAAATTCAAGAGTATAAAAATGGAAAATTGAATTTCTATTACCTGAGAATCCTATTGGAGAATTTCCATTCAATTGCTTTTTGTTATTTAACATTGGTTTTATACCTCACTTAAAATTAGGTTGGTATATATTTATAGTGGGTTATATGCAAGATAAGTCATAAGTCTGTGCTCTAAATCACTCACATTTTATTAATGAAGACACCAGTATGAATAAGGTAATTACAGTAGAATATATATGATATATTGTAGGGGCTGAAGGTCGTATGCTAACTGGGACCAAGCACAAGTAGATAGGGCTGACTGTAAGTAGCAGAGATAATTGGAGTCAGTCTTAGTCTCTCCCAACCCATCTCTCCCCCCCACACACACATGCACGCACATACAACTCTGTGTGTGTGTGTGTGTGTGTGTGTGTGTCCTGCAATTCCTGGGGCATGTTAGGCAAGCTCTCTACAGCTGAGCTAAAATTCCCAGTCCTGGAGACTGTAGTCCTTATCTAAAGGGATCAGCTGTTATTTAATTCCAACCAAGCTATTAACATGGGAAATAAGGACCTGGAGTAATAAGATTTTCTGATTTTTTTTGGCGGGGGAGGGAGCTGAAAATTAAATTTGTGAAAAACTCCTTACTCTCAAATGTTACCAATAATTGTAATTGTTTTAAAACACAGTACAGGCCACAAAGATATCTGTGGATCTAATCTGTCCCACAGGCCTGGATTGACATGGCTTCAGGGCAATTGGGGATCCTGGAAATCCTTCAGAAAGAGAAGGCTTTTCCTACATACATCTTTCCAGCATTACTTCAAGAATATAAAACCAGAAGAATTCAAGCAGGCAATTATTTAAGGGGGAAAAGGGGAAAGTATAACAGTTTGTAACTAGACTAATGCATTTTCTGTATTGCATAGTAAGTGCTTGATAATTCAACTTTATCAGTAGTGATTGTGCAGAGTTCCTTCCAGTATAGGTAATCAGTAGACCTTTCAATTGAAATAATAATGTAAGATTGGAGACAGTGTTGACACTACTTATGCTCAAGCAGGGAATGCATCTGAAGTGTATATTTAAATATGGATGTTGATTCTGGGGAACCTTAGGAAGTCACCCAACGTGAGATGATATATCATGGTGTAGGAATGTTAACATGGCTTCTCTGCTCTGTCTCCCTCTTGAAAGTCCCTTTCCTGTTACTCTTTGTGCTCTGAAGGGACTAGAACACCTTTCAAAAGCAAAAGGAGCAGCCTTTGGTGAACATCCTCTGAACAACTACAAAACATGGAGTTGGTGAGCAGGGATTGCAGTTAGCTCTAGCTGGCGCCAAAGGTTGGATCCTTTGCTTGAACCAAACAGAGATCGACTTCTCTGAGGATTATTTAACTTCTATTTGGACTTATATTGTTTTTTGTTTCTTTTCTAATTATGTGGCGGAGTTGTTATTTTTCAGCCTCTTCAATTACTCCTTCCTACAAAGTTTTTTGTTTTATTTCTTTTCTTTTTATTATTGGTTCTTTTTAGTTATACATGACAGTAGAATCCATTTTGATATAATTTTACAAGCATGGGATATATCTTAGTCTAGTTAGGACTCTATTCTTGTGGATGTACTTAATGGTGGGATTCACTGGATGTTTTTTATATGTATATAGGAAAATTATATCAGATTCATTCCACTGTCTTTCCTTTTACAATCCTACAAAGTTTTTTTTTGGATTCAAAGTTCACAGAATAGAAATGACCTATGAAGTGCTGATTTAGTTCAGTGGTAGAGCACTTGCCTAGCATGCATGTGGCACTGAGTTCAATCTCTGGTACCGCAAAATAAATAAATTATATATAGATAGATGGATAAATAAATAACCCCATCAATATGCCTCATAATTATTTTTTTAAAAGAACCCTGAGATCATCTCCATTTTCTTTTCTGTGTGTACATTCATATGGCTACTTTGGATTCTCACCCCTACTGAACACAAGAGAACTTACTATTTTTCTTAAATATGAGACATGCTTATTTTATAAAATCCAAGGAAAAATACAAAGAAGATAGTTACAAATCACCTTCAAATCTTGCCTGACAAGAATAAAATGTCATTATTTGAGGAATATCACTCTCTTCATATATAAAAATAGAAGAATGCATAAATATATAGGTAGACTAGCATGAATAATTGTGTAAGACCAGGAACATGGTATGAATGCTGTTTTAAAATTTAAAGCATTACATTTAATAAAAGGAAACTGAAGAAAGTTTTGAACTTCTGATAAAATGTCATCATGAAACCATTAGTTTCTAAAATGTCTCAAATGCAAAGAGAAGAGTTCAGAGGAACTCATAGGCAATTGGGTCCATTATGTATTACCTTTACACACATTACAATGACTGAAATTGAAAATAATAAAAATATGCAGTTTATATGAGAATGTGGAACAACTGGAGCTTCTCTATATTCTTGGTAAGAATGTAAAAATGATATGGACCCCATGGGAACGCTTTCTTACAGAATTAAATGCACCTTATCTCATGACTCAATAGTTCTATTGGCATTTACCCAAAAGAAATGAAAACCTGTGCCCACAAAATATAGTGCAGTAGTGTTTTCTTCAGATATATTGTAATCATGAACATGTATAAATTCCTACAATGGAATAGTATCTTAGCAATAAAAATAGCAATAAAAAGGAAACTTTAATATATACAATGATATGAATGAGTTTCACATCATTATATTGAGCAAAAGAAGGAAAGCAAGAGAGTGGAATTAGCTCTTTGTATCTGTGGCTTTGGCATCTGTGAATTCAACCCCTATGGATAGAGAATACTAAACAAAGAAAAAAAATTGCATTGGTATTGAACACATTCAGACTTTTTTTTTTTTTGCTGTTATTTCCTAAATAATATAACATAACATTTATATTACATTATATCTTATAAGTAACATAGCGATGATTTAAAGTTTACTACAGGATATGCATAATTTATATGTATATACTGGGCCATTTTATATAAGGAACTTGAGTATCATCATATTTTGGTACCACAGATACCAAGGAATGACTGTATATATTGTATCAATCCATTCACATGATGTTCAAGAACAAGCAAAACTCACGGTGGCAATAGGTATCAGAACATTGTTTGCCTCTCAGATGAATAGGAAGAAGACTGACTGGAAGGGATAAAAGGGAGCTCTCTGGGATGATGGCAGTAATATTCTGGATCCTAATCGGGGTGGTTAAATGAGTGTGTATATATATTTGTCAGAGAACTAGTAAACTATATGTACTTATGGTCTGTGTACTTCAACTTAAAAATGTAAAAACAAACATTTAGATATTAGATATTTTCTCCATTATGAAACAAGAGAAGATTAACACAATTGTGCTTCCTCCCATCTACCCTTACATTAATTGTATTATTTTTTTCAGGTTTTACAACATTCATTCTCTGATCTGCAATCACAATCCCCTGGTTGTTTAGTCTTAGTCCTGTATTTAAATAGATTCTCTGCTCACCATGGATCATTTTGCCACAGCTTTTCTATGTCTGAGTTATTTGATTCTTCTGTTGTTTATGCATATTTTATTGTCAAGTACTTTTTTTGGTTTGTTTACTCTTGGAGAAGACTCATGGATTCTGTTTCCTGAGGTTTTAAACATTTTTAAGTGCTGGCTGTTTGCTTTTATACTAAAACTGTAATTTAGCTGGATTTAATATTCTTGGGTCATACTTGTTTCCTCTTTTAAAACATGGCCCCACTGTCTTCTGGCATTGAATGGTATGGTGAAGAATTCTCTAGTCAGCCCAATTTTTTTTTTCCTTTCTCCTTCTAATAGATGACTTGCTTTGTATGCTTAATTCCTGAAAAACATTTATTCTTATGTTCAGTAACATAAGAAATAAAACTATAGCTTTATTTCAGTTTAAAACTATAGTTTATTTCAGTATATCAGTTTTTCCCTGGCATAGGAGTTGCCCTTTGATCTACAGATTCACTTCTTTTATTTTGGAGAGCTTTTTAAATGAGTGTCAGTGATTTTTAAGAGTGGGTGTATTTTTTGACAGTGAATACTTTTCTCATTTTTGTGGGTGTGTGTACACATGTGCACACATGCTGGTTCAGGAACAGCAAGCATCTTAACATTTGATTTCCAGGATTTCTCCACCTTCTCATACCTCACTTAATTTCCTTGTCTTTTCCCATGGCACTGAGTATGATTATATCTCTGTGCCATTGATGAGATTTTCATCTCCCCTACCCCTTGCTATTTCCAGTTCATTTATTAACTGTGTAATATCTTTGCTTTTTTGTGTGTGTGTGTGGCATTTCCTGATTTCTACAGTTCCTTTTTTATTTTGGTCTTATCTTGTCATTCAGTTTGGGGGAGTTTTTTGTCCTATGACGTTTGATAGACTGTGACACACTCATTAAAAGTCATATTCTATTTCCTGGGTAATTGTTTCTTCCAGTTGTAGTTCCACATTTGTCTTTTGCATGCTAGACTTTTAAATTTCTGCTTTGTTTTAGTATGTTTTTACAATCATCCTCATTTTATCTCACTCATGCTCCACATTGTATTTTTGCTCTGATCAAGTAGAAGTGAATTAACTTGGTGCTGTTTCTCCCTTTGGGGGGACTGATTTGTCTCTAATCCCCACCTGCACATTGAGGGCAGCTGTTGCTTCAGTGCAGTACTCTTAATCCAAGGTTGTGAGATGGGAGAACTCAGCTAAAACTGAGTAGTCTTTGCCAGGGGACCTGGATCTAGGTGATGTATCATCTTGGTATTTCTGGGACCTTTCCTGATTTAATCTTGAAAGTGTCACATCATAGAAATCCCCTTTACTTAGTACAAGGCACACTGGAATGGCTGGTTATGCCATCTGGATCTGCTTTCTCTTCTAAAATTTTTAAAAATACCCTAGGACCCTGCCCACTCCATGCAGCCATAGGTGATTTTGCTTGACCCAACTTTAGTATCTTATAATATGGCCAGGATACCTTGGTAAATACAGATTCTGGCCTCAATGATCTTTTTTCTTCTTTGGAACTTTCTATTCCAATTCACTTTCTCTCCAGCTTAGTTAATTTAAATGAGAACGTGCAGAGTTTAATTAGCTCACTCATTTCCTTATTTCCACGTGTTAAGCAGAGTTCAGGGCAGGATTCAGAGCCATGCTACAGCTTTATTCCTTTCTTCCATCTGCCACTTTTCAAAATATGGCATTTAGTTTCTTTTCCTCATTTATTTCCCTTAGAATGACACTTAAAATTTTTTATTAGTCATTTGAAGAAGTGAATTCTGCTTGAATCCATTATTGTGACCCAGTCCATTATAAAGCTTCTCTTACCTTGGCTGGTCAAGTGGTCTATTTTCTGTATCTTCTGTTTTTTCTGCTATTTTGCCCCCCAACACACATACATACATGCACGTGCGCATGCACACACACACACACACATACACACACACACACAATCTCTCTTTCCCATATGTATATGCAAGTGAAAATATTTGGCCCTTTAAATTAAAATGGAGATTTGAGAGGGAGCTGACAGCCAAAACCCAATCAAAAGTACAATAGGTGAGCCCATTGAAAATGCTCTCCTTTCTTGCAGGATTTGTAAGTTAAGATGCTGTCATTTGACACTTACTATTCCTAGGGATTGCTTCAGACTGAGCACTATATTTAACATGGAAACATTGATGCTGATGTGGGTTTTACATTGAGCTTCCTAGTTCTCTTAAGACTTACTTTTTTTTTTTTTTTAAAGCATAAAGAAGATTATGATTCCTCAACAGGGAAGTGGTAGTTCAGATTTCCAAGGATTGTGTTACTTGGGACAAGAGTATGCAGATTGGGAAATTAGTGCTGGCTTGCTGGCTGTCCCCATTCCTGTCCTTAGCAGAACTGTTTTCATAGTTCTGTGACTGTGAAAGCTGATCACGCAGTCATAACTTGACTTATCAAGGAAGATAAGCTCAGCTCTAGGGATGTGGCTTAGAGATAGAGTGCTTGCCTGACATGTGCAAGCCCCTGGGTTTGGTTCCCAGTACAGATTTAAAAAAAAAAAAAAAAAAAAAAAAAGATAACTGCAGCTTACTAATTTGACCTTTGAATGAAGGTGAAAAACCATTGCAAATTGACTTCAGAAAGAAATGTAAGGCATATGTTGAAAAGTATTGGTGGATCCTTTAGTGCAGATGTAGCATGTACCATCAGAATAACGGACTTTAATCCTTTCTGAAGAGGTTCAGGGTTTTTTGGTTGTTTTTTGTTGGATATTTTTGGTTATTTTGTTGTGCAGTGTAGAATTAGGTGTACTCAAAAATCTCCTTACAAGTTCAAGTTTTATGCTTTTCATCCTTTTTCTTCTTCATGTCTAAAGAAGTAGGTAATAATAAGAGAAGTCATTCTTTATTTGAAAGACACTTATTAAAAATTTATAGATTCCAAATAAGCAAAAGGGATGATCCTCAACATCATTAGCTGTTAAACAGATTTAAATTGAAATCACAGTGAGATACTACACACACACACACACACACACACACACACACTTTATTATGTCTGAAATTAAGACTAACAAAGTCAAGTGTTGGCAAAGATGTCTCATCTGTTACTAATAGGAATAGAGAAAGATTATCATTTTTATATTTGCTCTTGTTATTCCATTTTTCCTAGTCTAGAATGATGAAGAGGTTTGGCCTAGTTTTGAATTATGTGTATCTGTCTGACAGTATATTATATTTCATTTGGAATTATTTGCTTTATGTTGAGCTTTTCAGAAACATACAATATAAAAATTTGTGAAAAAGTAAAAATTTATCTTATTGGATTGTTTGCTTACTCAGATTTATTGCTGCTAAAATAACCAGATGTATTTGATGAATGAAGTCAGAAGTAACATATAATTTTATTCACATTTGTGAGCTACCTAAAGGAGTGCTTTTATACCTCCATTTTCCTTTCCCTTGGGAATATATTTTTTTAAATATCTTTTTATTCCCCCTTAGAGCATATTTTTTTTCTCTCATGGAAAGCAAAATATATTAGAGAAAATTATTCAACTAATACTTAAAAGTTAATTTGCAGCTGTGAACAAGAGGCAATGCACTTGTTTTCAGTTCTCTCTCAGTCCCTTTTTTTGAGGCTATGTGAAGTGTTGGGGGAGGCAGACAATAAAATGAGTAATGTAGGATGACAGTGGTGTGGCTGGAAATGACATCTGGTCTACCCTCAGCAATACCCTTGCTTTCTGGTTTATATGGTGTTCACATCATGTCCAAGAATCTGACTGCAGCACAATGAGGTAAAGAGAGGAATGCACAATAAGACATGTCCTTCTTTGATGCCTTCCAATGAATACCAAAATGCCACAGGCTCCTTTGAAAAATAAAGCAAGCAGTTCTAGAAATGGTAGTGAAGGACAGGGTTCACGTGAGACATCCCTGTGGTATGTGTGAAAGATTGTTAAAAAAAATTTCCTTGCTTATTTGCATAAGTAACTTCTTAATTATATGTAGGGTACAGATCCATCTTCTTGGGATTTCTAACTTAAGAAAAGCAGCACCTTAAGCCTAATTATTCATCAGCATTTGATGGAGGATGGTGCAGGACTTCTTTTTGTGGCTGTGTGTGAGCAGGTGTTTCTGTACCTTCTTTTCCTAACTGCTTCATTATTTTAATGCAGCTGATGTTTGCTCAGAATACCAAAATACTCACTTTTCCTTCAAGATGATGTTCATTTTGTCACCCATCATACTTTTCTTGCTGTCAACATTTTCTGAGCTTGCTATGACCTACTTTAAGGGTCTCATGAGAAGATTAAATATTTGGGTGAATTTTGTATAGTCGACTGCAGTGGCTGCAGCATTTGTGCTTGTGTTTTCCAGCTTGTTCCTATGGAGATAATGGCCAGCCTTGTCATGCAAACCCACTGGCTGCTTTTTTTGGTAGACAGGCTTTTTAATTTGACTCTCAGAGAGCAATCTCTTTTGATTTGACTGATTCGACTTTGTAATGTACCATGTGTATCTTTTGGTATTTTGTCAGATGTTTTAATGACATGTTCACCTCACGCTAATTTTGGTTTGTCAGCATTTCCCTTAGAACTCTATTTTTCAGGGGTTAATTTAATAGTTTTACGAGTGTTCTGGAGTGGAGCAAGCAATCATCCTGTAGCAATGAGATTAATTTGAAGAGACTTGAAGTGATGAAATACACATAGCAAATTGTCTTTGGAAAGAAGTCAGTTCATAGATTGTATCTCAAGAGAGAGTGTGGTAGGGGGTACCTGTTTAAAGGTTAGGAAGCTGCCTGCAGCGAGGTGGGCCCTGGCTTGCTTTCTGAGAAGTTTGTGAGGAAGATGTGACTGATCTTTAACAATATAAAGCTTTTATGAGGCAGTACAGAAAGAATGAGGGAAGAAGGGAAGAAATAAAGAAAAAAGAGTAAGAGGGTGGAATTAAATTTCCTAAAGAAGACAAAAAACAAAAAACACCCCTGTGTTGTGTTACCTTAAAAATGTTAATAAGTGAGTGGTTCTCAGAAGCCCTGTAAATAAGAAGGGGAGTGGAACAGGTACATGAAGGATGTCTCAGGTGGGTCAGCAATGAATCATGGGGGCGGGGGAAGCCACCTTTATTTGCTGGAGATCTGAACCATTCCCTCTTCCAGCATCCTGAAGTCCAGTGTCTTCCCTGCTTTTTCTTCCTGGTTGCTGGTGTTTCTGATCCTTTGGCCTTTGGCAGGTAAAGGCCATGGTTGTGTGTCACTCCTACTGGTTGTAAAATGTCCTCTGCTCTATTCTAGTTTGATGGCACTAAATGAAGAGGATAGATGGGCGTGGGTTCACCATGATGAACTACAAGTCATAGGAGAATGAAGATGAGTGACTTCTGTCTTAAAAGACTTCATCTCTTGTTCTCCATTGGATCCCAACCCTTTTTTCATAGAATATGGTCAATACTTTTAGTTACAAATGGCAATCCCCCACAGATTCAAACTAGTAAAAGAAAGAAAAATTCATAAGTTGGAAATCCAAGGAGCTGGTTCTTGCTGCCTCAGCTGTTGGATTCAGGAGTTCTTTGTATCTTCAGAATTTTTTTTATCCCTTGCAATCTCTGTCTGGGTGACTCTAGCTTTTCATGCATCTGAGAACTCAAAGTTCCCAAAGATGAAAGATCTTTTTCTCACCAGCTCTGCTAGAGTTGGCTAATACGTCCAGTTGCAGAGGAGATAAAATGTGTGTGGGGTGTGCCCCCTCAAACTCTTGGCAATGAGTATGATGATTAGAAAAAAATAACAGTGAACTGCACCAGTAGCTACAGTACCTTGTTCCTGTTTGACAATGTTTGTACACTTGGAAAATATTAATCCATTATTTAGCTGCATTAATTGAGGCAGCATAAAAATAGGTGGGTCCTTTATGCTAGACCTAGGACAGTGATTTTTATTTGTACATTTGATCATGTCAGGGGTTTGAGCATTCATTGTTCAAACTGAACATGAATTCCTGTCTGGTCCTCTTCTCATTCTTGATGTGTGTTCTTCTTAAAAAGCAGGTTCTCAGAAAGCTTGCTGTTGTACTCCCAAACCCCAGATTAGGCTTTACGGTCATTTTTTTCTGCTTTCTACAAATCAAGAATCTGGTTCCTTGTGTTGTACAGTTCAAATCTGAAGTCAGCATTTGAATCAGAGATATGACTTGCTAGTAGCCCAGTTCTTGATTGACAGTAGTGAAGTTTTTCTTGCAGATTTAATGGTTACTTCTAAAACTGTTTTGCTTCTGTTAAGAAAGCAAATTCTTCAAATCCTGAACCAGAAAATTAGGTTTGCTATAACTTAGACCTTTATATCTTTTCTGAAGTATTATAGCTGTTTAATTGTCCTGAATATTTAGAAAAAGAATGAATAATGAATGATACTGTTTCATTTCAGCCATGTTTCTCACAAGTAATTTTTATGATACATCAGTAGTTTATTCTTATCCTCCCAAGGACTAAGTGGGATCAGATTGGTTCATATTAGTATCTCTTTCTGTTAACACAAGCAAACCACCCAGTGAGTGCAATTACCATCTCCATTAACACAGCTGTCTGGTGAAACTAATGAATTTTCATGTAAGTTCAAGAGTGACTGCTGGCTGACATTTCAGATTATCTAACTAAAGTGACAAGTTCTGTCATTCAAATTAGCATGGAAGTTGAATGGTTAATAACCGTTATCATCCTCTGTCAATTTGACTTTGAAAAAAAAAATGTTGCAAACACCACCATCTTGGGATGAAAAATCAATGGTAATATTTTATGAATTGTTTTCTACCATTCTTTTTTATCCCTTGAATCTACTTAGGATTTTTATTTTTACAAAACAGCTTCATGTCCAGGACCTACCCATGAAAGAAGCCATTCTATGCTATATAAGAAGTTCAAAATGCTCTTCCTAGCTAGGTGCAGTGATCCATGCCTATAGTTCCAACTACTCAGAAGGTTGAGTCTTCTTCCTCTGGTCACCAAGAGAATCAGATGGGCTGGAGTGCAGGGGAGATATGCATCCTTTACACAGAAGTTGTAGTTGAAATTATTATGTTACTTGGGGGTGGCCATTTGGCCTTTCTGTATTATACATTCACAGTGATTCATTTCTCAGGCATGTTTTGGATTCAGTGGATCCCAGTGATGGGACACTGAATGAAGGGATGAGTGGACACATTTCATAGCTGTGTGCTGCCAACACAGTGAGAGGTTCTCCAAGGGCAGCTGGAAGGAGCCCAGTGTTAAGACAGAAGAGGGAAAAAGCAGAATGTATCTTCCTTGCAACCTAATACTGCAGGGCCAGCCTTGCTTGATATCTGATTTACATTTCAGGTACTCAGTAGGAAAATACTAGCCCAGCATTATTATGTTTAAATAATTAGAGCTCTCAAAATAAATCACAACCACATGAGCAGGATTGAGCTATTGGAGGGTTCAGCGTAAAATGTGTGACATCCGGTGCTGAGAAAGAAATGGACAAAGGGAACCCAGGGAGGCAATTAGAGTGTTTTTTTGTAGCTCAACTGAGACATCAGCAACCTGTGTGGGGCTCAGTGCAGCTGACTGTGCCAGAAAACAGAGTGCCGCTGTTCTCTGGAGGTGTTCTCATTCTTCTTGGAGTTTCCATTTCACTTGATCCAGGTTCTTCCCAAAAGATTTCCTTTGGGTTGACATTTCTCCCACGTGATTTAAGTCCTGTAATGATTTTTGAAGAGATTAGTTGGATCATTTTAAGGTTTTATCAGTCAGTTATAATCCAGCCCATCACTTGTGCTAGATAACCTTAAGTGCTGAGCTCAGGCTAAGGAGACAACAAAGTTCTGTTAGGAACACTGGTTAGTGGTTTTCAAACAGATGTTATTTGGGCCTTTGATGCAAACTGTGGCCTCCACTTCTGGAAAGGAAACATGTTTTCATAAAGTTTTAGGACAATATTGGAACCCCTTTTTTCTGGGGGAGGAGTACTACAGATTGAGCTCAGGGGCACTTGACCACTGAGCCCCATCCCCAGCCCTATTTTGTATTTTATTTAGAGACATAGTCTTACTTAGTTGCCTAGCACCTCACTTTTGCTGAGGCTGGCTTTTTCTGTTTCTTTTTCCTTTTTTTTTTTTTTTTAGTTGTAGATGGCCACAGTACCTTCCTTGTATTTATTTATTTACTTATGATATTATGATACATCAAACCCACATGCGCTAGGTAAGCACTCTACCACTGAGCCAGGACTCCAGCCCTTGGGGCTGGCTTTGAACTCACCATTCTCCTGCCTTAGCCTCCTGAGCCGATGGGGTTATAGGCATGCACCTCCACGCCTGGCTGGAACTCCTTTCTATGGTTGCTGTTACCTGTTGGGGCCTCAGCCATCAAAGGAATAAGCTTTGAACTTATTAAAGATATTCTTATTCTCAAGTATATCTTTAAGAGTCAGTTTGCCACTTGCATTGCCCTCTCATTCCTATGGGACCTGCAATTCATGCTCTAATGATACTCACCTGCCTGTGGCTCCCTAAATGGCTTGCTATTTTATTTTTTTGCCTTTTCTTTTGCCATCCTTCTTGTCACTAGAAACTCAAGTCCAGTGTTGTCTTCATTGTGGAGGCTCTGCACGCCTCTCTAAGATCTGTCGGTTATCCCACTTTCTGCACTACTCTGTGACCACCTTTATTTTCCTCTCTCAATCTGAATTGTGACTATTGGAGGCTGTGGATTCAGAGAGAAAGAACTATGATTTGCCCACTTTGTCTCAGTATCTCTGCCTGGTACTCAGATCAGTGATTAAGAAATAATTGTTGATAGGAATTGGGACAATTTTTTTTTCCACTAATGTCTTGAGTATCATATGTTTTATGGCCCCCTACAATACAAGCTCATTGGCCTAGCCCACATTCTTAGCTTATTTTAAGTATATTTGATCATCTTCTTTGACCATAATAGCAAGCAAGATTCACATGAACTGAGTCAGTTTCTATCACTTGCCTAGCAATTTGTTGCAAACTACTTTTTAATATAGTTAACAGTTGCCCCAAATTATAAAGTGCCAATGAGTAGTCACTGAGCAGTATCTCTGTTCCAGCTCAACACTGATGTCTGGTTCCCAGACGCTGTGTGTTTGTGGACTCACTTAGTTGGAACTTCTGTTGTATCTCATACAAGTTCAAAGTGCTCTGGAATGGAGATGACTAGGATAGTGGTAGGCAAACAAATAAAGTTCTAGAGAAGGAGTGGAAAGCTTTTCTCGTAAGTGACTGGATAGTAAATGTTTTAGGCTTTGGGAGCCACGTGATCTTTGTTCCATCTACTTAGCCATTATAGTGTTAAAGTGGGCATAGTCCACATATAAAGCAAAAGAATATAATTATTGTTCGATAAAACTTTGTTTATGGACACTGAAATTTGAATTTCTTGTAATTTTCACATGCTTATGCAATATTTCTCTTCTTTTGACTTTTGTCTAAGCATTTACAAATATATATAAAAAAAATTTCTTGGGAGCCAGATGTGGTGGCACATGCCTGTAATCCCAGCAGCTCTGGAGACTGAGACAGGAGGACTGTGAGTTCAAAGCTAGCCTAAAAAATTTAGTGAGGCCCTAAGCAACTCAGTGACACCCTGTCTCTAAATAAAATACAAAATAGGGCTAGGGAAGTGGCTTAGTGGCCAAGTGCCCGTGTGTTCAATCCCTGGTACCAAAAAAAAAAAAAAAATGTTCTTGGCTCAAAGCATTACAAAACCAGGTGGCAGGTTGTATGTAGCTGATGGGTCCTTGTTTGCTGAACTTTGTTCCTTGTTTGAAGGATACCAGTATAGGAGCAGTAACTGTGTCTTTATTATGTAGGCCCTTACCACCTCTTAGTGTTAGATTATACACTGTGTGTTAGATTAAAGTTCAGTGTTGAGACTGATGTGTGCACAAATACAAATACAGACATGAATGCAGTGGGAGGGGTTTGCATTGCATATTCTGGGAGTATTAAAGCAGGGCACTTAACTGAGCCTTGAGTTCAGTGGGATAATAGTATGTCCACATAAGAGTAGGCAGGGAAGGCTTTCTGGTACAGGTGACACCTCCTTAGTTTAATCTAGGATGAAATAGTGAGTGGGTCCAAAGACTGTTCCTAGTTGAAAGCTCCATGTGAGCAACTAGCAGTTGAGAAACAATATCATAATTAAAAGGAAACTACACGGATGAGGTTTTGCCATTGAAAAGTAAAGGATGTTAAGAGAGGAGACCAAAAGCAAGGCAAGCAGCTGGGCCAGGCCACAGAGGATGAGGATTTCATCTTAATCGTCTTGAGAAATTATTGAAGGGTTTTATATGGGAAGATGTGACTGAATTGGTTTGGACCAGATCATGCTGGTGCAGGAAGGAGGAATCAGAAGGGTTGAGTCAAAGGCCATCATTAGGGTGGCCGACAAAGGGTTGCATTGTATTGATGGAGCAGCCTAGCTTCTCCTTGGCCAATCTGGTAACTCAGCACTTTGATTAAGACTGTAAGTCAAAGAAATTTCATAGGTCTCTCTGCCAAAGTAGCCCAGGTGACCATTATGTAGCTATTCTCCACAGTATAGATTAGAAACTGGTTCTATTTTATTCCTTGTCCTTATCCAAGGTGTCTCTGAGCTTGCAGTGACTTCACATGCTTAGAGTTTGACTGGAAGCTCCATGTGAGCTTAGAGGACTTGGTGACTATAAGGTAGAAATGGTGAACTTAAAAAACAGAACATCACTGGAACCTAGTACCCAGTACGATGCTGGCCTGTGGTAGGTGAAGAATTCTGCTGATCTGGCTTGTCAGCATTTGGAAGACATCTGTACTGTCATCAACATCACTAAATACTTTAGGTTGATCTCCAGCATCTCTGTTGATTAGTGCTTTCTCAGTGACCAGCTGTGTTATGCAAACCAAGTTTCTCAACTTGGAAATTTAGTTATTTTGTGAGCATATTCAGTAGCATAGTAATAAGGAAGGAGTTGTTTTTTCCTGCTAAGATTTTTAGCTTCTAATAAAAAGGTAAAGCATTTAGATCAGAAAGGTTTTTGTGTTACTTTGATAATTATACATTAGACATGACTAAGAATTGTAGGTCTTAGAAGTAACATTAATGAGAGCTGAAACATGAAAATAATCAATGTTTGACAATGTACAGGGGAGTAAGGAATAGGGATATTTTGAGCAAAGATATTCCTGTATCTTTATTGAGTTTAGAAGAATTACTCTGACTGCTACAGGGAGAACTGAAGGTCCAGGTTTCTGAAGCAGGAAGAGCTTCAGGAGACAGCATTGTAATCTTTGTTAGCGAGGATGGTGGTTTGGCCAGGTTGGCATTGGTTTAGGGGTCAGAAATGACATGACTCTAGATATGTTTAAGAAGCAGAGGACAGTAATTGTTGGTGGGTTAGTTAAAGGATGTAAGAGAAAGGAGGAAGGGATCATTTCCTAGGTTTGTGGCCTGAGCGAGTGAAAGGATCCAGTGCCCACTTACTGGGGTGGAAGCCTGCCTGATTGTGGAACAGATTCGGGTTTGAAGATTGGGGTAGAATGGAAAAGGGAGGTCTTAAGAGTTCAGTTTAGTAGAGCTATTAAATAAAAGGTTGAATATACTGCTGGTAGGGTGGTGTACACCTGTAATCCCAGGTATTTAAAAATCTAAGCCAGGCTTAGTGGTACATGCATATAATACTAGCAACTTGGGAGTCTCAGACAGGAGGATCACAAGTTCAAGGCCAGTATGGCCAACTTAGTGAGACCCTGAATCAAAATAATTTTTAAAAGGGCTGTGCGTATAGTGTAGTGGCAAAGCATTTGTCTAGCCTGTGGCTTAGTGAGAAATTACAGCCAATCCATCATTAAGGATAAAAATTGAGAAAATAAGCATTTCATCAGGGAAACATTTCTTTTTAATTGACACATAATAACTATATATTTATTGGTACAGTGTGATAGTTAGATGTATGTGTACAATGTTTAATGGTCAGATCAGAGCAATAACTTTTCTTTGTGTTGGGAACCTTCAGATACCTCTTTTCTAGTTATTTTGGCACAAAGATGACAGCTCATGTATGTTTGCTGCCCAAATGTTCCAGTGACTATGTTGAAACACCTTCCATCTCCTCCATGGGTCTCCTTCTATCCCCAGTAACTCTACAAGGCACATCCTATTACCACATCCTCTTACTCCAGTTCTATAGTTGGTGACAGGTGAAGCACAGCAAAGTAACTAGCTTGCCCAGGATCACGTGGTTAATAAAGAACAGGCAAGTCTGTGCCATGCTTTTCCTGTCTGTTTGCGTGCCTTCTCCCATGGGGAGCAGTATCTGTCAACTGACTGGGGTTTGAACTCTCTGTGGGTCACTTTTAATCTTTGTGACCTTAGGCAAATTACTTTGAGTCCAGCTTCCTCATCAGTAAAATAAAGATAATTCCTACTGCAGTGATTGCTGTGAGAAATAATTGTAGATAATACTCCTGAATCAGCGCATAAAGAAATATTCTGTTGCGGGTGGGGTTGTGGCTCAGTGATAGTGTCTGGCATGTGTGAGGCACTGGGTTTGATCCTCAGCACCACATAAAAATAAAATAAAGGTATGTGTCCACCTACAGCATATATATATATACACACACACACACACACACACACACACACACACATAAAGAAATATTCTGTCTATAATACATGTTTAATAAACATTTATTAAGTGATCATAGCTGGGCATGGTGACACATGCCTATAATCCTAGTTACTCAGAAGGCTGAGGCAAAGGATTGCAAATTTAAGGACACCAGGGCCACTTCATGAGACCCTGTCACAAATAAAAATTTTTCAAAGGTTTGAGAATGTAGTTCAGCAGTATAGCACTTTCCTAGCATGTATGAGGCCCTGGATCTCATACTCAATATTGAAGAAAATAAAAGGAAAAAGAAGAGTGATTAATTAAATATGGTGCTAAGTACAGACTACTGTATCTCCTGTGGGGACCTGGGCAGGTATGGAAGAAATGTGTATATCCCAGCTAAAGGCTGGTGATCTTTCTCAGCTTACAACTTTGATATTAATTATAAGGATAAATAATCAAATATATTTTTTTATAAAAAGTAGATTTAGTATGTCTTTAACATGATATTTATTGTGCTGTTGGTGGTGGGGATCAGGTGGCTTATTTAATCTGGGGAAGCAGGAGCAGGGTTCTGGGGGACATTCATAGACAGAACCTTGATCCTTTTTTGTATAGTTATGTTTTATAGATGGGAATGATTTAAAAGTCTTCTGAGGAAATATTACACTAGAACTTTCCATGCAGTAAGTAAATTAAAAGATGTAGATGTTAAAGAAGCTACTGAAAGATGGGAGAAATTAGCTTACAGAGCAGACATGGGAGAATTTATAGAAATGATGGGCTCCTCTGTGGATGATATAAAATGCTTAAGCTGGCACTTGGACTCACAGGGTGGATTGCCCTAATTTTCCTGCTGGAAGATTTTATACTTTCTCCTGTACATCACATAGCCCTGGGAGTATTTATTCCACTCATGTATGAGAACTGTGTGTGAGATGCATGCACTACTTCTTTCTTTTACAGGCTGTTCAAAGGATAAAAAGATACTGATTTTACTTTCTTTTTTTTTGGAGGGGGGGTCCTGTGCGTTCCTTCACCTAGGAATAGGCCCTTTGAGAACAGGTACCTGCCCTCAAACACATGCGTGTGCACATACGATTTCATATCTCTAGGATTCACTTCACTCACACAGAACATGACCAAGAACTTACAAGTAAATGTCCGAACAAACAAAACAGGGTTGGCAATATCTGTGTGCTAAAGCTCATGATACTCATTGATAGCAGTTTAGTAATTTTTTTTTATGCTTAAATCTAAAGGGCTGATTTCTGGACCAAAATAATTTAGAAGAATTATAATGGCTGTGGGGATCAACCTTTGTCCTCCAATGTGCCCTCTGGTGTTTGGTTCCCTGCATGGATAAAACATGGGAAGCCATCTCCTATCCTCATTTGACCTTCACCTTACCTCTAGCTGGGGTTGTTGACCCTTCAGATCTCAGCTGCAGTCTCTGTCCAGCCCGGGCTGTGGACTCCACAGACTCTGCAACAGTCAGGACTGTTGGTTCTGTATTCTCTACTGCCTTTTACTGTCCTCTCAAGGGGAAGAATGTGTCTTTGGGGAGGGAGGTTACCTAACTCAGACTCTACTTACTAACTGTACCAGGCGGCCATTTCCACCCTACTTTCGCCACCCTTGTCCTTGCCGTCCCTTCCAATGTACTCCAGAGCAAGGAGCACAGAACCCTTTAAAACTGCCAGACCCATCTGGAAATGTCTGTTGAACCTCCGTCTCTATTCTTGGGTCTTGAACCCAGTATGATACTAAACAAGCCCCATGTTTGTATACACCTCTATGCTCACCTTTTTATTCTTCTGTTCTCTTTTCGCCCTCTTATTCTTTCTCCCTCTTCCTCTCCATTTCTAGTCTGGGAGAGTTTTTGTCCTTCCTATGAGGATATCATTTTTTAAAAAAAATTCTCAATGGCTTCTAATTCTTGACATTCAAAGGGAAGCTTTAGGAATTTAGAAAACCATCTCCCAGCACTGCCATACCCTTGCTAATGAAAGCCTTGGCAACTGGACGCCTTGACTTGCACAACTAATGACTAGGAACTGAGCAAGCCTGTTTGGGATATAAGACTCCATTGTCTGCTTTGTTTTGCTGTCCCCCTGAAACAATGCCGTTGCCTCAGTGAGAAGCATAAGAAATTACTGGGAATGAAAAATACAAATGATAACAGTGAAACATATTGTCCAGCTACAGAATCAAATGTGGAGTAGTAAATTTAACACCACCCTCCCCATTTCCTAATGTTGAACTTGATTAAGTTAAGTTCAGCAGTTTCCTATTGTACAGCACAAATGTGGAATGGAGAGAAAACTGGAGGGAGTGATTTTCTTCTTGATCATGTGAGCCAGTCAACCTTTTAAAAACCATACCTGTAGATTGTGAAGTCGTAAAGACCTTATCTCTGGAGGTAATGTCATTCTCACGACTTTTCCATTTCTCCTTGGGCAACACAATACAAATACTTGGATAATTATAGAGGAAATTTAAGGAGTTATTTTGAGAAACCCCAAGTCATATTTAGGATTAGATCATGTTTTTAACAGGGTTTTGATGGTGATAGGACCTGGAAAGTTCAAAGTCAGGCCACTGGGATTAGCGTCAAGCACACCCTGTTATATTGTAGCCTTATCACTCCATTATCCAGATTTTGTTCACTTGTTAAATTTCTTTAGAAATCTTTTACTTGTGGAGTACAAGTGACTCTTTGGAATAGAAAGCAAAATTATTTTTAGCCTGTGTTCTGTGCCATGGGCTCTTACACCACTCCCAGGTTTGGGGGTCTGACATGACATCTTCATAAGCCAAAGACTGGTCTTCAAGAAATAATTGATGTTTAAACATTTTCCAAAATCAGACGTAAATTCAGAAATTAATTTTTTTACAAGGCCAGTATAGATTTGAGCTGCTGACTGAATGAAGGGTACCAGGGGTGCCTACTGAGATGTCTGTATTATTCTGTTTGAAGAAACAAATGGACCTGGCATATCTAGGGAATATATGAAGCTGGTTTTGTTCACCTTGAGGGTTCAAGATTTATACACTCTGAGTAGCAGGACCCAAGTAGTCTTTGGGAAGTTGACAGAATGATCTATTATTTCTACGCTTGCATCAGGAAGTAAAGAAAGGTTCAATCTTGTGCAAAAAAGAAAAGTAATAGCTTTTAACTCATCTATTCTGATGAGATCTTGGCAACTCTGTACTGTTTGCTTACTGTGTTTGTCAGAACTAGGCTGGGTGTGGGGAGATGACTGAGAACACTTTAATGCTTTTATATAACTATTATAGAACTTCAAACACAGCACAGCAAACTTTTCCCCAAAAATAATTGTTATTTTTTTTCTGCAGCCTCAATTATATATTGGAATTTCCTGCATCATATGACTTTTTAGGAAGAACTCACAGTGAAATGCAGAAATATTTAAAATTGTAGACTCTAGCAGGCAAATTTGCTATTTTGGATTCATAAGAACCATTAAAGATGAGCAAATATTAGCATACTAAAATGATTTTAAAACTCAGTGATTAAAAATCTTCAAGAAGTACTTTCATCATTTACTAATATTTCACTTAGCTGTAGGGACTAGAGTTGGGAAAGACAGTAAAGGTATTTATTTATTTACATTTTACAAGTAGATGATAAACTCAGAATTTTAAAGCATATTATTTTGTGGTTTGATAGCTTGTAGTCAGTATTTTGATTAATGTATATTTAGACATGGTTAAATATATAGATTGCTGTAAAGAATTTACTGCATTAATCTTTATTATTTATAGTGAAACTTGTAGTAAGTTGTCAATGCTTATAAGGCATAACTAACATATATCTGTTACCTGAGGGTATAAAACAAGAGACTTTTAGTGACAGTCATTACTTAAAGGAGAAAAAGCCATATCTTAGATATACTTTAATCTATACTCTTATGCCGCAGTCTGGCTGGGGCCCCTTCGGCTGTGGCTCTCAACACTCTTATATAAATATACCTTCCAGGCATACTTAAGAAGGTGATGTCCCAGTTCTTCCTTTATTAATAGGAATTATCAGTAAATTCCCACACACCTATGGAAGAATACATCACATCCTCAATTTAATTTTTGTATGTTGAGTATATTTTTGGAAGTTTGAGATTCTTTCAAGTAGTAAAATTTTCTGTTTAGTTTTTACAACTCTTGTCATGTCTAGATAGGCACTTATTTCTCTCTACATTTGTTGGAGTATTTAGGTGCTCACTTTGTACCTGAGCCCCAGGGGCATCACATTGTCAAATTTAATTAATGGATGGAGCAAGCCACTCCACTCTGTTGGTCAGAAAAATAAAAACAAACACAAATTATCATCAGAACCAGAGAACTGCAGTAGATGGATTGTTTCTAACTAACATATTGTGAAATAAGTGACTGTTTTTGGCCTTAACACCAGACGTGTTGTTTGTTTTTGAAGATATTTTGGAACAGTTATCTAATTTGTTTGGTGAGTTTCATAATAGAGGGGGAAAGGATAAGCATTTATAAAGATTTTAACCCCAGCCAAGCACAAAAATGTTCATTTCTGTGAAGAAAATGGAGAGAAGAGTAATTTGTAAAAGTTTCTTTTAACTAATGCAGCTTTGTTGCAAACAAAGGCAATCCACATTTCAATTATTGTAGACAACATCTGGGATCAATAGTTAGCTCAAATTTACAGTGAGAAGAAAGTCATGGGAAGCAACTGCTTCATTAATTTATAAAATTGGAAGAGGAGGAGAACAGAGGGCACGGTTCTCAGGGGAACTTGGTGCCCTATAAAAACCCCGAGGAAAGATTTAAAAGTTCATTTATAATTGATAAATGCTGAGTTGGTAATGTTCATTTTTATCCTAGTTCCCTGATTTGGTTATTATAGTTTCATGAGTTTTGCCTCAACTTCTCATTAAAATTTCCAAAACAAACTAGCAGCATTTTTTTTCCTTAATATCTTTTCACTTTAAAAATAGTCATTGACAGGAAGCAAAAAGGTTTCATAGAGAATTTATAAAGTGGAAATTGCAAGGGTCTATTAATTTCCTGGATAATATTAAGCCACATGAAAACGAGGTTTACAAATTACCATATATACAGTGATGCAGTTATTCCTGTCAGGCCTTACAAGTTCCACTAATTTGCCAAGGTACAGAATAGTTGGCCTGGGCTCCCCTCAAATTCCCAGAGACCTTGCTGAGCTCCGTTTGCTCAGATGACTCCCGTGTGTACACTGGATATGGGGTACAAAAAAAGTGTAGTTGAAAGAGACTGGTGTTCCTAGTGTGACTGTGTACCTATGGGGAAAGGGAAGTGATGGAAGAAGGACAGAGTGATAGGACAGAGTGATTTCATAATCACACAATCCCTATTGGAGGCTCTGGGCAGTATGGGTGGATCACCAACCAGCTTTTGTCAAAATTAGTGTGGTGGCTTCTTCTGGGATCAGACCAGAATGAGCAGTGTGGTAGTGGGGAGGAATTAGCTCAGCCCATTCTCTCTTCACATTTGACAAGAACTCTCCAGTGCTGTATGTACCCCACCTACTACAACTTCCCTTCCTCACATTCCGTAATTCCCACTGCAAGTGGACTTCTTATTTCACCTGCTGTAGCTATTAAGTAATCTTTTAGGTAGCTTGAGAATTCAGTAATTGATTCTAAAGAGCCAACTTCATGAAATCTCTGAAATGCAAATCTTTTGTAAGATTGAGACTCACTGTAGTTCGTTCTCAATATAAGATTTTAACAATGAGTTCTAATATAATATGCAAAAGAATTAATTTTTGGTAGCTTCTGTGAACATCAGAAAGGTGTAAGATCTTCATTAAAATTAAGTACTATTGTTTGGAATTATTTGGAAGGGTAGAGGCCTGCCATGAAATAGAAGAAATGAATATCTGTGCCAAGATTCCCTTATAAATCATGAATTGTAGTGAAGATAGAAAGGTTTAATTCAAACCTGTAGATGATTATAGTTGTTTTAGTCAACTTCTTCATCGCTATGACTGAAAAACCTGACAAGAACAATGATAAAGGAAGAAAAGTTCACTTGTTGCTCACAATTTCAGAGGTCTCAGTCCATGGATGGCTGACTTTGTTGCTCTTGGCCTGAGATAAGGCAGAACACCATGGCAGAAAGATGTGGTGGAGGAAAGCAGCTTAGTACATAGCAATCAGGGAGCAGAGAGCTAGCTCCTCTCCACAAGGATAAAGGATAAGCCCCAAAGGCACATCCCCAGAGACTTGCTTCCAGCCACACCCTACCTGCCTACAATTACCACCCAGTTAATCCCTGTAAATGAATTTGTGCACTGATTAGGTTAAGGCTCTCGTAACCCAATCATTTCACCTCTAAATTTTCTTGCATTATCTCACCCATGAGCTTTTGGGGACCACCTCATATCTACACCATAACCTTAGTTAATGACAAGACCCATAAATTTTCCTTAATGTTGTTGACTGAAGCAGTTTAAAAGCTAACTTTCAAAGACACATATACAGATTAATTAGTTAAGGAGATAGTATCTAAAGGGTTAGAAAATTGGGGGCAGGCATGGTGGTGCATTCCTGTAATCTTGTGACTTAAGAGGTTGAGGCAGAAGGATTGCAAGTTAGAGGCCAACCTCAGCCACTTAGTGAGACACTGTCTTAAAATGAAACATTAAATAGAAAGGGTGGGGTTTGTAGTTCAGTGGCACAGCGCCCCCAGTTTAATTCTCAGGAACAACAAAGAGAGAGAGAGAGAGAGAAAGAGGGGGGGGGGG
>NW_025999905.1:4781553-4830533 GCF_001458135.2 Marmota marmota marmota | reverse complement strand
GGGGGGGGGAGAATTGGGCAAAAATATATTAATTTTTAATTTTTTTGAAACAAATGAAATTTTATATAATATATTGAGTAGGTTATTGCAAAAATACCTCGCTTTATATTTTATGCTTTAATTTTTAATTATTTTATGCTTTATATTTAAGAAATCAGACTTAAGTCAGTATATCATGCCTACTTCAGAAAGGATCCACCCAAAACAAAGGACCCCCATTGTTTTGAATGCAATTGAAATGATACAATTGTGTTTGAAGAGCTTTGTGCAAAAACAACAAAGTTAGAAATGGCTAAGATTACAGGTAAGGATCCTATAAGAATCCTTACTGGATGCTATGAAGTATGCTGAGTATATTTTCATAGTCTCAGAGTATCTCCCTTTTTATTAATTACAAAGGAAGAACTAGTCACTTCACCATGGAGAAACCCAACAAATACCAGCTTAATCCAGATTCAAGGTTCGTGACACCAGTAATGAAATTTAGAAATCATGGATTTCAGCCACATGTAGGAAATGTGGTTTGGGGATGCTTTTTGGTGGGAAAGGGCATGATACCATCTCAAGGCAGTGTTTATGTGAGCTGGGTCCCTGTCTTCTGATTCATTTTAATGGTATTTGCTGAACAATTAGTAGTTCCTCATTTCTAGGATATCTGCCAGAGTACTAGTCTCTACTCTGAAGATGCATCGAATAACAAGATTTCTACAGATAGTAGAAAGGATACAATGGATAAAAATTAGTAAATGCATGCAAAGGAAGTGCTAAATTGAATGATTAAGTGACAGAATCCAAGAAGCAGAAGAGTAGCCTATTTGTATACTTTGAATTATTGTTTGTAGGAATCAGAAGATACAGAAATCTAGTTGAATACATGAGTAAACCACACAGTGGTGATTTTATTTCATTGAATCTTTCATTGATTTTCCTGAATATTCACTAGGTATCATGCACTGTGTTAGGTGCTGGGACATAAAGATCTCAAAACCAGAGGTGGTAAGTGTAGTACACGTTAAGGGATGTAAGTGGGAGAGATGTGGTGAAGTCAGGGACAGAGTAAGCCTTCCCTAAGCAGGATACTGAGTTGTTTTATGGGGTAGCAGGAGGCTTGAATCCTAAAAGGAAAGAGAAACCTTTATATCACTTGCAGAAAGACACATGGAAGAGTTTGAATGTGACCAATGAAAATGTTGGTAAAGATGAGATTGGAAGAGTGTATTGGAGCTGAATCTTGAAGGATTTTTGGATTTTGTTCCTCTATGTCTCTATTAAACTGTTGACTGGCTCCCCAATTTCCTTGAGAATTTTTTTGTGACTAGTTGTCAGTGGCTGAAAATTAGTTTAGCGCTTATTCCAAATTGGTAATTGGCTTAGTCAGAACCTAAAATATGATCTCCTTAGATGGAATGTGTGTGTATGACCAAGTATTCAGTGGTAGATTTGATACATTTGATTGGGAAATGGTATTTTGCTTATTATTGATAAGTTTTCACTTGGATTTGGGGGAAAGGATATATTGTTTTCTATAACTTCAATCTGCTTTGTGACATGAAAACTGTATTGTGATCTTTTCCGTCCTGGTATTGTCTGTTGTCCCTAAAACAAATAACATACTTTTTCAGTAAGGTGATATGAAAAACTGAATTTCTTCCCCTCCTTTCTCTACTCTAGCATTTTGGGAAAATCCTTCTAAACTCATTACTTATCATTACTGAACACTTTTTGCTTTTTTGTTCTCCACTTTTTTTCTTTCTTTCTTTCTTTTTTTATCAGAAAGAGCAATCATATCAGCTTTTCCTCTTTTGAGAACCTTAAGCCTTAATCTAACTTTAACCCATTAATGATGATCTCCAGAAAGGTATAATAACAAAAGAGAGAAAGTCTTTAAAGTACTTTTATAATTGGAGGCCTCATTTTGGCTTTTGAATACATGGCAGATTCAGATCCAGCCTCCAAATTTTCATTTAGCAAAGATGAAAAAAAATATCCCACGTTTACTTACATTTATAGATTTACAAATCACGTCCTCATACATTCATTTGATTCTCGTGACATTCTGGGAGTTAGGTCAGGCAGCTGGTGGCATCCTGGAATAGCAAATGGTGGAAGCAAGGACCACAGGGTTCGTAAATAGTTGGGCTAAATGCTAGGGCTTCATCTCTCTGCTTAACACTGTGCCCCTTTCCTGTGTGCTAGGATGCTTTTGAGATAATTGTCTGAGCTTTCTCTTCCAAGATGCTCCACATGGCTGGAAGTTGGCCAAAACTATAACCTTTTCTGTCATTTTAAGTTGTTTCTAAAAGTACTGATAGGTAGATGGAATAATTAAAGTTTTATTTTTTGACCTTCAGTTCTCATAGCCACTTAGGAAAGTGCCTTTGCATTTGTGACACAAAAACCAAGGTGAAGAATGTGCTTATGACTGTGGGGGAATGAAACTGCTTCATTTATTGCCACAGTGACAATGTCATGGAAGAGATCTTCATTTGGTATAATTCCCTTCTGATATTGTTGAATTATTTCCCTTATTTGACTCTTTGTGTTGTTTTTGTTTTTTCTCTGTCTCTAAAATAGGAACTGAAATGCGTGTATCATAGGAGATTGGAACTAACACATAGTGAATTTAGCAAAACCTAGCTGGGCACAGTGATGCACATCTGTAATCCTAGTGACTCAGGAGGCAGAGGCAGGAGAATCTCAAGTTCAAAGCCAGCCTCAGCAACTTTGCAAGGCCCTAAGCAACTTAGTAGGACAATGTCTCATAATAAAAAATAAAAAGGGCTGGTGATGGGTTCCATGGTTAAGTGTCCCCAGGTTCACTGGTACCATCAGAGGAAAAAAAAAAAAAAAAGCAAATTCTTAGGACAAATTCCATTTTTCTTCTCTCTTAAAAAAATAGGACTTGACAATTTAAAAAAAGTAAATTTTGAGTTGGAAGAGCTTTAAAGCTTATCAGGTTGAACCCCCTAGAAAGCAAACCCTGACCTGGAGAGTAGGATGTAGGGTATTTCAGGAAGTGTTCTTGGGGCTCAGTCCATGGAAGGGAGAGAGGAAGGAAACAGGAGTAGGCAAAGTGAGAAGTTGACCTAAGATGTAGGACCGGTGACAGCCCATGTCACCTAAACTAGAAGGACTCTTCAGTGTTGCAGCAAGTTATAGTGTGGGGGTTTGATCTTCATTAGATGCAGCTGTCTTGGAAAGGGGTCTGGACCTTGGACAAAGAAGCACTCTTCAGCTAAGGCCTTTCTAGAACAGGGCTGGCAGTGAGCATGGCCTACTCAGCACTCCCAATGGTGTAAGCCATGTATTTCTAGAGAGGCATCTGGGTGGTGCATCACAGCACCGAAGCCATGCTTTGCCTTGAGTCCAAATAGCAGTGGTTCAGATAAGATGGAATTCTGCAAACCATGGTATTAAAACCTGTAAATTGTCAAGGATAGCAATCTGTCTTTAGGTGATACTTGTAACATGTTTGCATAAGTTTTTTTCAGTATGCTTCTGGGATATGAGGGCTATCTGACTGCGACATTCGTCACCCTATTGATCGCCAGGGTTGATTTGGCTGATCTGGCTGGCTAGGGGGATATCCCCTTCCTCCCTCACTGCTCCATGTGCGACCCTCCTGAAACTGCTTGGTCAAAGAGGATGACCTTCCCCGATAGAGGAGGACCGTTCTTTGGTCAAGGGTATACCAGTAGCTATGCTCCCCTGCTGGAACCTCCACACAAGCTCTCAATCTGCTTCTGATCTTTCAAGGTCACAAAGACCAGCAGGGAGTTGAGTCTCATGGGAACTGTGGCATAAGAATGGACTCCTCTTTGTCAGTGTGCATACATCTGTGCCTCTCAGGCATGCCTGCAAGTTGCATGAGCTGTGTGGACACAGTCCACTGCAGATCCAAATACATGGCAGGTTTGAAGAATAGAAGATGGAGTACAGGCTGCATTTCTCTGCCCCCCCCCCCCCCCCCCCCCCCCCCCCCCCCCCCCCCCCCCCCCCCCCCCCCCCCCCCCCCCCCCCCCCCCCCCCCCCCCCCCCCCCCCCCCCCCCCCCCCCCCCCCCCCCCCCCCCCCCCCCCCCCCCCCCCCCCCCCCCCCCCCCCCCCCCCCCCCCCCCCCCCCCCCCCCCCCCCCCCCCCCCCCCCCCCCCCCCCCCCCCCCCCCCCCCCCCCCCCCCCCCCCCCCCCCCCCCCCCCCCCCCCCCCCCCCCCCCCCCCCCCCCCCCCCCCCCCCCCCCCCCCCCCCCCCCCCCCCCCCCCCCCCCCCCCCCCCCCCCCCCCCCNCCCCCCCGCCTCCCTCTGGGGTTCATTTTAAGCATCAGTATTCTTCCATCTCTTCTTCCCACATTTCCTTTGATTTTTTTCCCCATTCTTTCTGGACCACCAGCTCCCATCCACAGTCATGCTGTCACCCTACTATCCAGCTAGGATTCCCTTGTGGTTGGCATTGACCTTGCACCTAATGTCATCTTTTGAAGCAGAAAGATAGGAAAGGATAAGGGAGAAAGTGCTACCCTGTATTTCCAAAGTGATGGTACTAGTAGACATCTCCAGATGAGTTCCAACCTATCTTCCCTCAAGCCCTTCCCCAGGCAACTATAAAAAAAACAGGAGTGCCTGTGATAGATCATCACTTTGGCTTCCCCGACATGTTTTACCTTTCTTTACAGGGGTTTTGTGCATAAGCTGAAGAGTTGGCCCCTTTCCCTTTTCTTCACAGTTGACCACTTCAGGAAAGAATTTAGCTCTTAATCCCCTTCCCTTTTCTGTATTTCCTCCAACTCTTATCCAGTTTCTTCAGGAATTCTACCTCTTTCTCCCTTTGTGAGCCCCCCAAGTGATCCCACAAGAGCAAATTAACTTAAACATAGTTCTAGCCCTGACAGTCAAGAGCCAAATGGACCATGTGAAACAAACATGGATGTAGAAAAAGAACCATTTTGAAGTGTCCTCTGAAGTGCTTCAGAATTCCTGTGAGTCATCTGCAATGTCAGCGCTATGTTTTGAACACCAGCCTTAAAGAGTTTAAAATTCTTACAGTTATCTGATGTAAAGTTTTATATCTAATTTCTGGTGTAATCATAGTTTTGTTGTTATTGTTGTAAACGCCAGTAGTTTCCCTTAGTCCTATATTGGGTTCTGTGGGGTAACCTCAGAACTTGAGGATAGCAACATCGCATCAGCACTGCTAGGTGACCTTGTAGGCCACAACTTGTTCATGAGTTGGAAATCCTCTTACCAGAAAGATAAAGCCAAAATTCTGTCTTAGTGAGATGAGTTTCCTTACTTTGGGCCACCAGGGACAAAGCTTTTTTCATAATTTTTTTTTCCTGTTCTTTGTTCTATTCATCTTAGATTGTCAACCTGTAAAGGTCAAGGGCAGCGTTTGCTGGGCTTGAATTGAATTGTGTCAAGGAGAATCATTGTAAATATTATCTTGACACTGATGATAAAGAATGTGTTATTGCCTGCAATTTAGAGCTACATGGTTGACTTTAAAAAAGTCTTTAATTTTCTCAATTTTCAATTTTTAAAAGTCTTGGAACTCTGTGATTAAATTCCTCCTATTAAGTTCAAAGGCTTTGAAAACTTGTGTCTGTTCTTAACATAAGCAAACAACACCATTGACACTAAGAAATGAGCCCCTGTTCCATAACGGCCTTTCACTTTCTTTGTACCCTCCTCATAGAAAATATTGAGTATTTGTATTTGAGAATGTTTCTCACGGGTATTAAAAAAAGTTTTAGTAAACTGTCATTAGGAACTGAACTGATAACTTTATTGAAAGAATGACATTGTAAGTGAGAGTAGGCAGGTGGTGCTGACATTCTTTTCAGCACGGTTATGCCATAATTTAGTGCTTTCTCTGTGCACAGGCTTTTTAAGGACTTGAACATAAGCTGTTTATATGCTTACTTATTAATCCAAATAAATTATACATAGTAGTACATGGGGAGAGATGACTATAACATCACACAGTAGTTTTTTATGTATTGTTTAAAATTGTTCTCTCAGGGACCTTTTGACTAAAACAACAGTCCTGGGCCTTTGTATTTCCAGCTCTGACAAAGTTCATTCTCTGTGATCTTTTCTTGTAGCCTGTGAAGTTCAATTTATAAGAAACTGTCCCACTTCTAAGAAATTAAACAAAAAAAGTGAAATCAAGGGACCAACATGATGTGTTACGTTTAGTAACCCCAATATTATTGGGGAAAAACCTGCCCTAGGAAGTGTGCAATGCGTAGACAAGTATGAGGAGAGTAGCTGGCAGCAAAAATGAATTTTTCAACTATAGACTTTATTTTATACAAAAACATTTGGAGAAAGTTAATGAGGTTTGGTTGGAAAGTTGTTTCCAAAATTAAATCTAAAAATAACATATGTTTTAAGTGCATTTGATGGAAATGCCAATTGAGACTATCAAGGCATATGTTGTCTTTGAGTCTTTGCTAAACTAAATTATGTTTAGTTTGTGATACAGTACATGCTACCAGTAACAAACATGAGCCAGCCATGTTTTCAAATCCTTATTCTTTTTTGGCCCTGAACTTCTTTCTTCTTTTGGTTTTCCCTTTTATAATCTCAAGCCTAAATATCTTTGCTGGTGTAGCATTCGTTAGTGCACAGAAAGCTGGAGTTACTTGCCTAACTCAAAGATTCAGAGTGGCTTGCCATTTCAGAAGTAAAATCAAAGTCATACCTTGAACTATACCCTGAAAGAGTTCTCCAATATGATCTGTGGTTTAGTATTTACTACTTAGATATTATGATGGATGTCCATGAAGTTGTCTGAATCCATTAAAACTTGGGTACCATTTTTCTGTGGTATCATCCATCCGTTTATTCCTTTCCTTGTGGGTGCTTTACTGCATTTGTGTACTCAAACATTCACGCTTGAGGTGTGGTCAGTGTGCCTTGGGAGCATACCTGAAGGAGTAATTGATTCCATGGGATCCAAGATTTCCTTCAGGAAATCTTCTAAAGGCCTAACATTGGAGCTAAGCCTTAAATTGAGGCTACTTTTCAGTGCCTAGCATAGAAAGGTTGGGGAAGGCAAGCCCCCAAGAAGGAATAATATGTATAAAGGCACTGGGGCTCCAGGTAAAAGCTTGATGAGAATTGGGGCATAGGGCAGTGTGTGGAGGGGTAGAGCAGAAGTGAACCTAGAAAGGCAGAAGGATAGCACTTGGTAGGCTCTTCAATGAAATGCTGAGAGATGTCTGTTCCTTTGGCTTTCTCAGATGGCTATTGCATATTGGAACAGATGCCCATTTGATCACAGTGACAAAATAGGCTGGGTTAGGACAGAGTTCTTAAATACATCTTATGCCATAAATATATCTTAAGGCTTCTTCCAGACTCAGAGTGTCGTGGTTGAAAGGGTCTTTCAGTGCCTTTGGTCTTACTCCTTTGTTTTATAAAGGAAGCATCTGAAGGCTAATGAGGTTAAAGAACTTATTAGCTTATCTTTAATAGTAATTAAATAATAAAAACTGATGAATAAAATCATAATTCACTCTTTTAGACTGCTTGGATTAAAAATGAATTAATACATGGTTATAACTGAGAAAAACTCTCATTCTACCTTTAAATAGCTCTTGTGACAGGTAATATGATTTGGTTCTCAGGATTTGAAGCACCCTCTTAAAATAGTATTCCCTGTAACATAGGAATTTGCTTCAGAGAAAATATTTAAAAGTAATGGTCACACTCTCTTTCATTTACTTGGCAATTATTTGCTGAGCTCAGACTGTGTGTCAAACTCTGTGCTGAACTGGGTATACAATTACAAGTTGAAGTCAACACAGTCCTTAACCCATGGAGCTGACAGTCCATTGTAAAAGCCATCATTCCAAAACTTGCACAAATAAAAGGTATGATTAAATAGAATGTGGTGCTGTGAGTACATGTAAGTTAGGGTGAAAGGCTGTGCATCAAGGAAGGATTTCCTGAGAAAGAGATTACTGAGCTGGTATCTGAAGGATGAATGTGGGTTCATTGGTAAGGAGGTAAGGGAATAATATTCCTTGTAAGAGGACTGTCACGCACAAAGTCCTTTCAGAGTGAATATAGCAAGAAGGTATTTACAGAAAGTCACTGTGACTGGACTACAAAATCAGATACAGGATAAGACCTAAGGGAAGGGCAGGGCCTTACTTCAAGGCTAAGGTAGTAATTTTTATATTATTCTTAGAGCTCTGATAAATTTAGGAGGAGGATGACATCATCCAATGTACATTTTCGAAAATACCTCTGGAATCTTGTGTGATAAATGAGTTGGAGAGGAAGTGGGCATAGACACATTAGGAGATTGCTGGAGAGGGCCAGGAAGGAGGTGATAACAAGGCCTGGGTGTGGGTGGGAGTAGAGACAAAGGTGATTGACAAAGGTGATTTCCTGAGATATTTAGAAGACAAGATCATTGTGACATTGTAATGGGTGTGGGGGTGTGGATCAGGGTGTATGTGGATGGCCCATGGGTTTCTGATTTGTAATCAGTGGTTGGTGCCATCATTCAACTGAACAGAGAACAGTGGAAGATAACTTTGGTTTGAAGGCATCTGAATGTAGGGAAGTTAAGTCTGATTCATTCCACTGTCTTTCCTATTCTCCACCCCTCTCTTGCCTTCATTCCCCTTTGTCTAATCCATTGGACTTGTATTCTTCCCCTCCCCACCCTTGTTGTGTGTTAACATCCACATATCAGAGAGAATATTGATTTTGGGGGGATTGGCTAATTTCACTTGGCATGATAGTTTCTAGATCTGTCCATTTTCTGGCAAATGTCATAAAGTCATTCTCATTTATGGCTGAGTAGATTAATATTTTAAAGTGGATGCTTGGAGAGAGAAATAGCTCAGATTTGGTTGCTGGAATATTGGAGATAATGAATTCAGTTGGAGGCACACTATGTTTTAAGTTTAGATATTAAAACATCTGAATAGAGATGCACTCATTGAAGTTTGTCAATAGCTTGGGGCACAGCTCAGACTAGAAAGTTGGAAATATATCAAACTCGAGAGAATGTTGAAAGTCTTGGAACTCTTTCCATCTAGGGAGAATGTATATGGATAAAGGGAAAAACTATTAACAACTGAGGTGTTTTTAAACTGAATTATACAAGGTAATATAGTAAATTCTTTCAGACAGATGTATTATATAATTCCCTACTACCTTTTACAGTACCTTCATTATTGCCTGAATTTGCCCAATAACCCTATGGAGATTCGGAAAGGTTGGTACCTTGACCAAGGTCACATAGCTAATAAGTGGTGAAATTGGGGCTTGAACCCACGGGTCATAATGCCACTCTCAATGCTGTTTTCCTCTATCCCATCCTTTCTACTGTAGCACCTTGAGGATAGAACCATGGATAACACCAGCATTTAAAAGGTGGGCTAAGAAAGGTGGTCTAGAGAAGGCTGGAGGATGTGGGACAAGCAGTAGACGACTTATGGAACACAGTGCACTGAAAGGCAATATGAATGTGACCACTGTGAGGGGTCTGGATACTTCAGAGCAGTTTCATAACGTAATGTAGTCTGGACCCAGTAGGTTGAGGCATGATGGGAAGGTGAAGAAATGAAATTCACAAGTTCAAGGTGGTGAGCTGGGAGGGGCAGGGCAACCAGCAGCAGGGGAGGTATTCCTTGGGTGTACAAGGGATTCTATGTGTGGTAAGAGCTGCATTTAAAACTGGGTTGGGAAGTCCATGCACTAGATGTCTGAGAGCAGCATTCAGCGTGCCCCATGTTGAAGCAGCTGGTTGAGAAAGACATAGAAAGTTTCTTTGAGTTTAGAATGACAATTCTGGGCACAAGTTTGTTTTCAAGTCTTTTAAACTGATCAATCTACTGTCCAGTTGGTGATCTCTTATAAGAAGTTTTCTGAAAGTTATATTGAGTAATCGTTCAAGATGCATAGACTTTTGATTATTTTTCAAGCAAACATCTTGCACACTGATATGAGGCAATGTGGTATTTATGGTTATAGTTAGAAAATGACATCATAAATTAGTGCTTGTCTGAAATGTTCTAAATTGGTTCCGACGTGGTTATTTTCATCCATCTTATGGTACTTTGGGTTGCGTTTTTCTGTCCCGTGTTTTGATCTCCACTGTTAATTTTGTTTTGAGATCATGAAAGGGCTTGAGACTTCTCTAAAAGCCCATTACTTATCGGTATGTTTTGATTTTTGACAGATTCAGGTGTTCCTTCAGGCTTTTCAAATACATTCCCAACAATAACAGAAACTTGCTTTGAGGACTGGGGTTTTATCTAAACCCCACTACCCAAAACAAAATTCTAAAAATTACTTAAATTTTTTTTTGTCTTTTAAAAAAATCCTTTTTGTCTGCTGTGAATTACAAGTTGATTTCAGTGTCCATAGTGTTTCATAGTAGATGTCCTGTCTCTATTTGTGTGCTGAGATATATTTTCTTTATTTCTCCATCCATCTTTATGACTTGAGGTTTTACTGTCCAAGGGAGAATCACTGAACATCATTCTTTCTATAATTCCTGAAGTTGTTGTCTGGGGATGACTAATCCATGCATATCCTGTCTGTAGGTAGCACATCCTAGTACCACCCCTCTCCCCCCCCCCCCGCATATTTTTCCTGAGAACAATCTAAACCATTAATCTATAACTAATGGTGACCTCCCATTCCAAATAATATGAGAGCTAAGGCATGTGGGAATTGTGGGGGCTGTGTGTTTAGTCCTAGGGGAGGGCTCAGTCATTATTAAATAAAATGTCGCCATTGATTGCTACCACAGGAAGATTGCTTTTAAGCCGCAACCTTGACAAGGTCCTTGGGGACATAGTAGCAAATAGATGCAGTCCCGTCTCTTGAAGGGTTTACAGTCTAGGGAAAGGACATCTGCTTCAAAAAGTATAGAAGAAAGGAAAACCAAGCTTAATAATGAGTAAAAAAATGTATTTATTTATTACTGAACATGTATTTTCAACTAAAATGTCAGGTACCTGGATTGACCAGGGAATATAGCAGTGCCCTAGAGACACAGGTCCTCACAGACCTCTTTAAGAAATACCTTTGCTTATACGTAATTGGGCAATAGACTTGATGTTTTGTATACTAATAGTAAATTCTACTTTGAAATGCATGTTTATAATGTTTATTTCACTAAGAAGCTGGCAAACTATATAAGCAATGATTTTCTGTAAAATTATATAAACGTAAAATGACAGCAGCTTCTAGCTATTAAAGTGACTTCCTGTTCACATTCATTTTTTCTAGTCAATAACATTTAATTATAAGCAGTATAACTGGCTGTAAGTGACATGATTGCCTTCATATATTCTATGTCATCTCTTACAGTTATTGCCAGTTTTCGAGGAACTGTCCCATATGGCCTGTCATTGGAAATTGGGGACACAGTTCAGATCCTGGAGAAGTGTGATGGTGAGTGGCTGATGGTGATTGTTTGAGGTCACATGAGCAATCTCCTCAACCCAGGGTTCTATGAAGTTTACAAATTTGTTTTTCCCTCTATTAATTTCTGGAAATTTTCCAGTAGTTAACAGACAACTGTTTTTGGCAAAACTTGTTTCTTGTGTATTGAATGTTTGGCTTATGGAATAGCAACATTTGGTATTTCTAAAGGTGATTATGTTTTTTCCTAGTATTATTTCCTTGTAGTCAATATATGGCAAAATAGAAAGTAATTGAAGCTGCTCTGTTTGTGGGAGTTCATGACTCAGTGCCAAACAAGGAGGCTTTTCTCAGAATCTCAAGAGTCTAGCACATCCCCTCCTGCCTATGCAAAAGAAAGAAACAGAGGTCCAGCCCGGAAATGGCTTACCTGAGGCTGGTTAACCAGATCCCTCAGGAAGACTCCTATCCAGGCCAAGTCAGCTCTAATTTGTCAATCTTTCCTCTTCCCAAATTGGGAGTAAAATTATTCAATACATTGAAATGTTAGTAGACTATATTATATGATCTTGTATTATTATCATTAATTTATGTACCTTTATATTAAAGGTACCTAATATATTCTCACGTTTCCATTTCTTTTCTATGAAACATCCCTGAGCTCCAGTACTCACGGAGATCCTAGATGAAATGACTACCTCTTCTTTTTTCCTTGTTAACAAAATTACTATATATTTTAGAGCATCATCAGAATAACCAAAAATATCCATTTTTTCCCCTAGAGGCTTTCCTTACTAGGAATTTATAATATGATACTATTTTATCTCATCAATTTTGTTCATGGTTTAAATTGTATTCCCCCTAACAAATTTAGGTAGAGCCTGAATTTAGGTAGAGCCTGGCATTAAATGGTGATGATACATAGGTGTTTGTTCTGTTCACTGTAATTGATAAAGTTTTCTATGTCAGGACTAGATGCATGTTGTCCATTTTTATTTTTTATACAGGTGAAGACAAAATTTATTTTGAACTGGTGCATGAAAAGTTTTCTGTATGGTATAATTGGACAGAGAATTCTCTATGACATGTCTGCAATTCTCAAAAATTTTGGTTTCTGTTAGGATAATTATTTACTGATTGAAATATATTTTTTAATCTGTCCTTATGAGAATCTTGTAAATCCTGAGGTATTTACTCTTTCGATTCATTCTGCTTTCTTCAGACTGATTTTAAAAATGATATTTTATAATACTGCATGTCCTTTTAGAAAATTCATTATGAGGAACAAAATATTTAAATACAAATCTCAAATATTTGCTTTTAGAAATTCAATTAATCAACCATTGCATGGCAAAATAATTTCTTACAAAGAGGGCAGATAATTTTTGCACTTGAAAGTGATGCAGTCTGAAAATAATACTTTTAAATTGGGTTATATGTTAATCACATATATTCATACATATACTTTACATTTGTTTTCAATTACAAAAAGGTATGTTCCTCTTGTAGTACTGTAAAATTGATTCAGAATTGCTTGGAGCTTAAATAATAAGCAAACTACAGAATAAAAATCACAGTGAGCTCGTTGAACAGACATGGTGAAGTATGCTAGTTCATTCTGGGAGTGGTGAGACCTGGTTTTCCTCTTCTGCTTTGAAACTAATCCTAATCCAAGACACGGAGTTTAAGGGTATGCAAATTCACTGCATGACTGCTAGTCTGGCACTATTATTTGGTGGTAGAGTCTGTGCTTTTTAGATAGGCAAGCAAAATTTAGAAATGTATTATGTCATGTGCACGTTCTTGAAGTTCCCTTATACATAGGGTGACATTTTATTAAATGGGGAGAATTGGTACTCAGGTACATCAAGTAACTTGCCCAAGATTAAAAAGCTAGTAATTTGTAAAGTGAGAATTTAAACCCAGTACTGATTCCAAAGAGTTTGTTTCATTATGCATGTTTCTGTTTGTTACTTAAAGTTGTGGTATAATTTTTAACAGTTTGTTATTAAAACACTTAAAGTACGGGTCACTTGAGCTATTATCTGACCTAATTCTGACTACCACCATGTTTATTTATAAAATATTTACATGTAGGGTGAAATTTCATCAGCAAAGAACAGATTAATTTGTAATTATTTTTTATCTTTAAAATATTACAATGGTCCATCAAAATATGACTATGATTATTTCTCCACAGGCTGGTACAGAGGATTTGCCTTAAAAAACCCAAATATCAAGGTAAAAACTGTAATTTCTAACCGTAATTATAGGATTTTACAAAAAGACAACTATTTAAATTATCTTCCTATACAATTGAAATTATAGTTTGTATTCTTAGTTAAAATGCAAAATGGTCATACAGATTTTTATAATTCTTGAAATTCCTTTGAACTTGGATTACAGTTAAGATATGCTACTCAAATGATAATCCTATATAGCTCTTGAAAATTGTACTGAGCAGACCTTAATAAGCTCATTATATATAAACAAAATCTTTTTGAAGTGTTAGTTTCTCAAATAACTAAATTAAAATTCAGCCAGGGGGATATAGTTCCAAAAGAAATATGGAATAGAGGCATTTAATTTTAAGTCTTTTGTGGTATCATTTGTAAACACTGGTGTGGAGAAATAGATTCATTGTAGTGGCACATTAAGAGTCTCCTTGGCTTAGGGAACTGAAACCTGGAAAATCATATTATAAAAATGTCCACCTCTCTTACTATTCCAGACAGAAACTAAGATTCATTATCCTTTATATACTTATATAAATCCTCGGGAATTATAGTAGGAAGTATGTGATTTTTGTTTTATCTTTCACTGGGATACTTTGTGATTTTGACACTAATCCTTACTAATATCTACATTTTTCTACCTTATTTCAATCTCCCCAGCTTTCACTCATACTTCCTACAGTCTCTAATATTTCTTATATGTCATATTCATTTTTTGGTTTAATTCTAGCTATATTAAAATTGTTAATGAGAAAGTGTTTCATTTCTCATTCTCAAAACACAGCATAAGATAACTCTTATGTCTGTCATTTTGCTTAAATGTGGCTTTTCCAACTGTGTTTAATTACTTCATTTCATTATTTTAGATTAGTCTAAAAGGAGAGCCTAAGGACAAAAGAGTATTCAAATTAATTTTTTAATACTTTAGCCCTCATTTAAAGTAGTTTTTGGACATTTGCAAGGCACATGCAAATATAGCCTCAGTATTTAATTATTCATCTAGAGCATGTTTGGGAAAAATTTATTATGACTCCTGAGTTACTTTAGTCATATCTAACAAACCTCAATTCTAACTTTTCCTTATTAATTACATTTATTCCATTTGTTAATCATATCATATTGAAGTAAATTTAAGTTTTGCAGAAAAAAAATAATTTAAAAATCTATATCCATATTTACTACAGTTGAATATATAGAGTTTGCTTATTAAGTTTTATTTTATTTTATATTTGGGTGCACAGGAGTGATAACATATTCAAATGACATTTGTTTTCATAAATATTTAATTGAATTTGTCATTTGATTATACATGATAAATTCTTCAGAGGACATTGTCACTTAACAGAAAATAAAATTGATGCTCATTTTGTTGTTGTTTCTTTCGATTTCCCATTTAGAACAGAGGAACAATTTCCTTGCCCTATCATTTCTCTATAACAAAAAGCTTTATGTGAGCGTGGCTTCTTTTGTTTAATTTTTGTGCCATCAGAATGGCAGCATAGTGATTAATCGCTGCTGTGCTGCCATCAAAGATCTTCCATAACACACAGTACACATAGTCTCCAAATTCACAGTGGTTTTTTTTCTTTTTAGTGTATATGGTTAAATAAAACCATGAGTGTTTGGGGGTAAAGAAAAGAACAACTAAAACAAACAAACATCTATTAAAACCATGTTGTATTTTATTTATTATATTTTACTTTTATGTTTTTATTAGTACATTATAGCTAAACATAATAATTGGGTTCCTTTTGACATAATCACTCATGCATGGAATATTTTTAAACATCTATTCACTATAGCATGGTTTTTATTTTAGTATTCCTGAAATAGTTTTGCTTTCTATTTTACATTTGATTACATGATTACATTTGTCATGTGAGATTTGATTTTTTTTTTTTCCGATTTTAGAGAATATTTGAGGTTTTTAAGGAGTTGGTAATAGAGAGTGAAAGGAGTGGGCCTGTGCCACAAGGGATTTCAGCCTGTGGCATGTGGGAGAGATGTTTTTCCTTAACTCCTGATATTGTCCTACTGTGTGACTGTGCCTTTTACATTTGTATTGTGAGCCCACCCTGCCGTAAGAGTCAGTGAGCACCCTAACCTTCGTGTTTTCTCTTCCAGGGTATATTTCCTTCCAGCTATGTTCACTTGAAAAATGCCTGTGTAAAGAACAAAGGGTAAGAAATAAGGGTTTTTTTTTTTTATTTTTTTTAAAGTAGTTGGAGGATTTTCACAAAGCTATTACCTATTTTGGAATTTTATAATTCATGCAAGCTTGAAAAATGAGCTATACAAGGTCATGATATTATATTGTTGGTGCTGTTTGATGAAGAGACACTGACTAAGGCCATTGGTGGAGGGAATTAAAGAACCCATCTGCTCCTTCAGGACAATGATGGGATCTAAGAGACTGAGGTCTCTCGTTGTTGGCATATCATGGAACCAGCTCAATCTTAAGCAGAGGAGTTGGTTATTTTGGTTTCCTATTATTTAAGGAAGCATGGCAGTTAGATCTATAAAATGTTGAGTCATGTCTTCTCAAAACCCAAGAATTTCCTCAATTTACCATCGATTTTAAGAAGCCAAGTCTATCTTTCTCTAAATGAGCATAATACCATAGTCTTAGTGTTAGCATTCCACAAAGCCATTGTTCTCCTTTAGAGAATATTATTTATATGACACTCAGTTTGATTGAGCTCACTGATTATATACGACTTCTTATATATTTAACATTTTTTCAATCAGTTCCTAAAATGATTGGTAGCGTCTGTCAGAATAATACCACTCAAGCAAGAGTAAAGTTATCTCAAAATAAAAAATAATGGGTTCAATCTTCAGCACCTCATAAAAATAAGTAAGTAAAATAAAGGTATTGTGTCCAACTACAACTAAAATATATATATACACATATATATATGTATATATGTATATATATATATATATATTTAATGAACAGATTCATTGTAAGATGGATTTGGACACAAACCATTTAGAGCCATTATCACAGGGAATCTTTATTGGGTCATTGTATAATTTTAATTTTATAACCAGAGTACAGATTCAGCCATAGAAATTACATTCTTCCTCAAATAGTTATAATAGCAATCTGGTATTTGAACTCTTAAACCAGAGTAAATAATATCTTCAAATTTTAGTTTTACCAGAAAAGTTCCAAGTATGTTATTCAAATGGTGATTTTTATATTCACCCTCTATAAAGGTACAGTATTAAATTTTTGTTCAGTGAAAGAGATTCTATGGTATAAATATTTCCTATATGGATAAAAGTTCATCTAGGAGACTATTACACCATATAGCTTATATATGTCAGCTACTTTAACCAAGTATTATTAGTAGGAAATAGTAACTTTTTAAAAATAGTAGATTGAAACTATAATTCTAATACAAATACTTACCACTGCTGATAGAAATCTTTTAATAAATACATATCCTTCAGAAATGGGTAGCTATACCCACCACAATTATCAAGCAAAGTTACCAGTCCTTTTTAAGTCTACCACCCCTGGCTTGAAACTGTCCAGCCCTGTTCAAGTAAACCAGAGCTCAGGACAGAAAGCTTTTCAGCCGCATACCGCTTCTTTGTCCTGATCTCTCTGCCCTAGTTATCTGGAATGGGCATTGTTGAAACTCTGGGGTCTATCCTAGCCCTTAAAGTGCTTATCTGGAAAAGACCCTGCAGTTCTTTCCTCTGAGTTCTTTCCTGCTGCATTGGCCCCAAGACCCACCCAGCCTCCATCAACACTGATCAAGGAAGAGAAAAATAGAGCAGGGGATAAAAGGGATATCAGGCATTACTCCACTTAGTCAGCATCCACCCCTTAAAGGGCATTGGAGTGGGACATAGTTTTAAAGTAAGGACTTTTTTTTTTTTTTGCAATGTTGTATATCTTGCCCCCTTCCGTATGCCTCAAGAAAGCTTAAATGCTGGTAAAGTTATCTCAAAATTTGGTTGTGCAAGTTAAAGACTTGCTTATGAGGTATCTACCTGACACCAGGCATGATAGGCATGGGGCAGCAGAAGAACTTATGAATAGAACAGACTTCATTTTCTAAAAAAGAATTATTGAAGTTGGTTCAGACCCACGGTTCTGGGACTATTATTGGAAGAAAAACATTGGTCTGAAAACATTTGAGAACATGTATTGCCAGATGATTAGTTTCCCAGAGAAGAATCTCTGTGGGAATTTGAAGGTACCTATCTTGTTGGAAGCAGATTTTCAACCTGATGTCCCACTGGAATGAAGTTGCTGCAAAGTACATTTCAGAATAAATGAAAAAAATAAATAATTTCAGAGCAACTGCTTATGACAGACTATTTGAATTTTAGTTTTGGTTTTTGTGTATTTAATAGGAAACAGCTGCCTTGCCCAAATGGCAATTTTGTGCTTAAAAACTTGCATTTTGTTTGGACAGCTCTCTGATCAACTTCCCACAGTTTGAATTGTCTTTATATTCTTTCCTGAATTTTCAGAGCAATGGAGGACTGATGGGGACCTTTAGGTGATAGTTTGTGTGTGAGGCCACTTCTGGTTTGTTCTTGCTGAGGTCATGTCACTTTTAAAATGTTGAGCAGGATGTCAGGTTTTCTTGGAAATTCGTTGTTCTCTCCTTGACCTTGTGTAGGATCATTTTATAATCTCTCTATCTCCAAATAGTCATCATTTAAATTGCAACAGCTGCTTCAAAAGCAAAATAAATGATGCACTACCCCTGGAAAATGTCATATATATACTTAATAAAAGGTTCTATATTTGTCACAAGTCATATATCAATATTTGCTTTTAGTTCTAGTTTTAAATTCCAGTTTTGCATTTTCAGCTATGTGAAGCTCTAGAATGAAGGAAAATATTCACAGGGTAGGTATTAGCAGCCATATGAAATGAGGAGATGGAGCTCTGGTGAAGGAATCAAGGCAAACTTTTAGTTCCTATACTTCCATTAAGAAGATTTTATAAAAGACAGTTATACACACTTTGGACATACCATCAAAAAGGAACTACAGAGCAGTTATTAGCCTCATACCAAGAAGTAATTTTCCCTTGATCATGGAGATGACCTGGTTCAGTGTCTAAGAAGCTGTTACCTTTTACATATTAGATGTTGTCCTTGAGAAAATGTAATGAAATAAAGAAAATAGTCTCCATCAACATAGCCAGTAGTGTTCTTTGAGATGCAGTGGTAATAACCACATAACAATTTTAACCAGCATTGAAAGGATTGCAAAAAAAGAAGATAGAGATGCAGAAAAGGAGATCATTACGTGACAAAGACAGAATAAAAAAGACAAATTAAATCTTCTCTCTTTTTTTTTTTCTTATCTCCTTACATTTCTTAACTTCAGGACAAAGACACATACCTATTAAATGTTGGTATGAATATTTTTATAGTTTCTGACTTTTAGAGAAGAAATGGAAAGACTGCATTACCCTAATTATAGAGATTAACATTTCGAATGAATTTTTAAATATCTAGGAAGTGTTAAAAGCCTTTAAATTTAATGCTGCATGATAACATTACTAATAGTACTAATGATTTTTCGTGGTCTGTTTCACATATAATAAAAATGAAGGGTTAATAACCTCCACTGTGTGTTCACTCAGGGTCCCAGTGTCCATTTTATAAAGATGTTCATTTGAGTGTTCACATCCTGATGGCTCAGTAGTGTTTCTTTTACTTTCTTGGTATCCCATGGAGTCATAGCACTTGGAAGGCAAAGGTCACCTTAGACTATGTAAAGTCTGGTGACCTCATGTGGATTTGGGGCTAGGAGAGGTTAAAAGAGTCTATTGGTCTATTGGTCACCCTGTCACCAGAGTAGAACTCTTATGTGGTTCCTTCTCTACTGCACGGATCACACTTAATCTGGATGAAGTGGCTGGTCCTTTGGGTATTGCATTGCCACATGACTGTCCTCACACAAACTCATAATCAAATGCAGTTACTATCTTCAGGACCCCAAATAAGTTGATGGCTCTCCTTCCTAGTTTATGTTTTAGAGTACTTAAAACCAAATTGTTGTCCATGGTATTTCCATATATGCCTTTTCTTTTCTAATTTCACAGACAATTTGAAATGGTTATTCCCACTGAAGACTCCGTTATCACAGAAATGACATCAACATTAAGAGACTGGGGAACCATGTGGAAACAACTCTACGTGGTAAGTTCTTTTTTTAGTGTAGCGGTTTTTCGGGCAGAGAGTTTTCTTAAGCAGTATCTGAACATGAGTAAACATTGACTGACATTTGAGCACCTGCTGTAAGTCTCTAGGACTTCTCAGGAAACCAGGATATAGATCTTATAAGACAGCCTCGTAATCTCTGTGTGCACTGAGCATTGGTCTCATACATTATTTTTCAATATCACAGGATAAAAAAGGTGACTTTTCTGACATCTAACCAAATAGGATGGTTTACATGGATCTACTATTAGACTTCCTGAATATTTTGAATTCTCAAGGACAAATCAGTTTATTTTTAATACAATTTTAGTTTGTATTTTAATTCTATAATTCAAGTGTACTATAAATGACAACTTCTTATCCAGAGTCAGTGAGAATATTCTAAATATACTAAGGAAGGGAATGTTTCTTAAACAACAACAACAACAAAAAAAATCAGTGTTTTATGATTACATTATTGAGTGCTTGTTATACAACAGATCCCTCTGGAACTACTCCATGTACAGTATTTCATTTATTCCTTATGATTAATCAAGGAAATAATAACTGTGATCATCTCTAGCTTATGGAAGGGAAAAATGAGGCCCAGAGAGTGAAGTACTCCATATTCAGTAGTTCCTTTCTTATCTGCCAGGGATATAATCCCAGACCCCTGTGGAGCTTCAAACTGTATAATACAGAACCCCAAATATATACTATGCTATATTTTTTCCAAAATAAATATCTATAATATTTATCTATGATAAATATCTGTGATAAAGTTTAATTTTACAAATTAGGCACAGTAAGAGAATAACAACAATAACAAATAAAATTGAACAGTTATAACATACTATAATAAAAGTTATTTAAAATTTATGAATTGTTTGTAGAATTTTGCATTTAATATTTTGAGAACTCAGTCACTTGTGGATAAATGAAACTCTGGGAATTGAAACTGCAGATAAAGGGAACTACTGTCATTGGAAAGTAGCTGAGCTAGTGTTTTGATGTGAACCTGGTGCTATGTATGCAAACTACTATGTATGCTGAAGTCAGAGGGTGATGAAGTTTTGAGGAAGAGTAATGAGATTTCTCCTTGTATTTTCAAAAAAAATTTCTAGAACAATTTAATCATTTGAAGGAATGTGTTCAAAATCCAAAGGTGTGCTTATTCTGACAAAATTATTTTAAGTTGCCTGAGAGAAAAATCCAAATTAGTAAGGGACATAAGCACAGAAAGATAGTTTATATTGTCTATTACATTTAAAATGAACAGGGTGTTTCATTGAGAGAAGAATATCTTGAAAAGTCACTAACCAAAATCCCTTGGTCCTGGAGTTTTCTGGCCACACCCTTCTGGAGCTGGTGGCTTTAGAACTCACTGGGAAAATCCACAAGACAAAGCTTACATCTTAGATGAACTGCCAGAGTGTGGTCCTTGTAAACATGAAGTCAAGATAGCTGATGCACAGGGAGGGCTGTGTACCAAGATAGTGCTAAAGAAATGCAAATCTTTATTTTTATTAATTTTTTAAAATGTATGCTGGGAACAATATAAAATCCAGGCATTATTTCATTTGAATTAGCATTTTGTGTTGACACATAGTTTGAACCACTGCATCCTAAATACCCAACTTAAGAGAGTTATAAAAATAATGACAGTATAAGTGTTGTCCATTAGTTGAGCTGCAACACCCAGACTTTTCCTTTTATGTAGCTTCTAGTAGGGAACAAAGTTGAATTTCCTTTTGATTCTGTCTTATCTAGCTATTTTTACCTGCTTTTGAGGTTGGAAGCATCTATTTTGGGGACAGATGTGGTAGGTTTGAAAAATCTATGTGTTGTAAACTCTGGAAGTAATCTCTTCTTCTGGTGTCCTGAGTAATGGGAAAGAGAGATAATTATCTAACAGTTTCCCTGGCTACTAAAATGGTAGTGGATTATATGAGGAAAAAATGTAAATTTCAATCCTGAGATATCAGTTTTGGCATTGAGAATGAGGCTAACTTGGCCACTTTGGACCTTTTGGTTCTCTCTTCCTGATGTAAATGTTCTGTGCCTAGGGTTTGGTTCAAGTTTCATTATGCTTGAGTGTATTTTGGATACTGTCCATTTTCTCTTCCAATGGTTTCAAAGTACCTGCTTCTTCACTGAAAGGTGTTTGATGAGGGCAGTATTTTTTTGTAAATTGTAAATATTATATAATATATGCCAAAAGCTTAGAATAAAAGCACATGGTAAATGTTTGAGCAGTGCTTGTTGCTCTTCTAAATAATATTGGTAAAGGCCTGAATTATGTCTTTTAAAATAACACTTAACAAAATATTAGTAATATAGCCACAGAAAGTTTAGGAGAAATACAGGGCTCATCCTCTACTGAGTACTTTGGTTCAGGCCCTGAGCTATTTTACATCTATCTTCCCTGGGGCTCTGCCAGGTAACTTTTATTCTCAAATCTTATCAAAGATGATTTATCCAGAGTCCCACATTGAGTGGTAAAGCCTGAATCTAAATCTAGGTCTGCTGCTATAAAAACCTGTTTGCTACATTTCTGAAATATTGCAGGAATTTTTAGATACTGTTTTATTCCAAATGTTTGATACGTTACCATATTTTTTCATTTAACACTGAATCGAAGCATTTTTATTTCTGAATAGTCTTCATAATTATCCAGTTTCACACATCCAATTTTTATGAACTATCATTTTTTGACAAGATGTGCAATCAGATATGTACACTTATTTTTACAGTGGTAGTGAAATCAGGTGGCCAAGCCTGTAGCATGACAATGTCTCTTCCACCCCTTAAAGGGAAAGCTGACCAGCTGGTTTTAATGTTTACAAAGGATACCGCTTTCTTCTCATCTTTACATTATCTTAAATTGAAGTACAGGACGTAACATCACAGAAAAACAAGTCCATCTTACAGAACGATTGTAGACTGCATCTCCAAGTGCAGGCATGTGGCCTTTCAGTGTGACAGTCAGTTCAAGAGGGTGCTGGCTCTCTCCTTTGCTGCATGAGATTTGATTTCTTTTTATACTTCCTCATGGAATTGTTTTACTCAGTGGACTTTTCCTTCCCACTACTGATTTCATCCAATGTTTGATATCCCAGCTTATTCTTTTGTAAGACCTAAACAGAATCTGTCTCTTGAGGTCCACAAAAAAATAATACCTATAAATCAAAGTCCCCATTCATTCTCCTGCAGGGGTTACAAAAGGCAGGCACAGCCCCTGTGGTTGGGCTCTAAAAGCCACGTGGAGGACAGACACTGGGTTGCTAATTATGAGAGTATTGTGTCATAGTACTCTTGCTTGTATGGGAGTGTATCACATGAGCAAAAAGTAATAGAAGACAGGCTCAACAGAGTGCTTTAGGAGTTGAGAGCAAGATTATTTATTTCCCAGAGGATCAGGGATGCATCCTAGAGAATGTTTCCTGTCCTCTGCACATTTGTCTGACCTGCACAGCACATGAAAACTCCTCAAGACACCAAGTATCAATAAGGTATAAAACACTTCACTACTTTTTAAAATTAAAAAAAATGTGTTATCACTCAGTGTTTTACCCATCACGGGAACCTGACATCTCCTACAGCTTGTCGTGTTAGAGGACGTCAGGTAGAAGATAACCTCAGTACCTTCATGCCACTATTTGTGTGACCTTCTAATGATTTTTGTGGAAATTAAAAAATGCAGCTTCTGGTTAAGGAAGGTGAGAAGTGAATCCTTACATAGATTTACTGTGGGCTGGGTACAGTGGTGCATACCTGTAGTCCCAGTAGCTCAGGAGGCTGAGGGAGGAGAATCACAAGTTCAAAGCCAGCCTTAGCGAAAATGAGGCACTAAGCAATTCAATGAAATCCTGTCTCTAAATAAAATACAAAATAGGGCTGGGAATGTGGCTCAGTAGTCAAGTGCCCTGAGTTGAATCCCCAGTACCCCACCTACCCCAAAAAATTTATTCTGATGTCTGTGAGACAAGAGATCTATATTTTGGTTTTGTTAAAGAAACAGTATTTGTAGAGGGCCTATTATGAACAAAGCCCCCAAACAGTAGCAGTATTAGTAATGGCTAATTATTGAAATGTTATTTATTGGGGCCAGACATTGTTTTCAGAGTTTTAATATACTAACTCGTTAATCCTGACAACAACTTTTAGGTGGGTAGTATGATACCTGTTAATAGACGAGAAAACAACACAAAGAAGTTAATGAATCACTGAGGGTTTTTTAGCCAATAAATGCTAAAATTAGAAGGTCATTGGGCTCAAAATTGGTGCTCTTTACCATGGCTATGCTGCTATCTTCATGTATGTTACCTGTAATCTATAAAACAATCTTGCATAAAGATAGTACATCTTTCCCTAAAGATGACAAAACTCCATACTCAAAGTTTATGAAACTAGTAAGTGGCAAGACCAGGATTTGAAGTCAGGAGTTTAACCCATCTTTTTTCACTAAGCCACAGAGCTTATTGATTTTCATAGGAGGTTATCATGATTCTATGTGATTGTATAAAAAATTTAAAAGCACCACTTTTTAAAAGTAGTAAATACTGAGCAGATAATGACTGTGAAAATTTATCAGTGAATTATCATGAATGAGCTTGAGAGTCCTCTGTGCACCTAACTTCTGAAGTAAGATCTAGCTGGGTGTGATGTCACTTACCTATAATCCCAGTGACTTGGGAGGCTGAGGCAGGAGGATCACAAGTTCAAGGCCAGCCTCAGCAACTTACCAAGGCCCTAAGCAATTTAGTAAGACCCTATCTTAAAACAAAAAAGTGCTGGGGATGTAGATTAGTGATAAAGCACTCCTGGGTTAAATCCCTAGTACAAAAAAAAGGGTAGGGGGAGATCTAATGAATTGTTAAGGTCATAATATAAGATATAATTGGATTACGATGTTTTCCATTTCATCGACTTTAGTTGTATGCAGCCATAACACTGAGGGGAGAAAAAAGAATGTGAGCAAGAGTTATCAGGAAAGACTGCCTCACAGAAGTGGATGTCGTGCTGAGCCTCGAAGGATAGTAGTGAGTTTGGACAGAGGTAAAGACAGGAGCACATGAAGGTGTGGAGGCATACTGGAAACAGGAGCACTGTGGTTGTGTTGAGGAATAGGAGAATGTTGTGTTCTTGGACAGGAGAGCAGCATTGTGAAACTTGGATGAAAGCAGGTAGAATCTTACTTGCACTTGAGAACAATGAGGGAAATGAGTGTGTTGATGGTGAATCTGTTCAGGATTCAGCAAGCATATAGAGCGTAACCAAGACTCACCCCCTGCCCCTTCCTATTTGGTTACAACTACCAGTTCTCTTCTTTGCATATTTCTTAGAGAAATGAAGGTGATCTATTCCACCGGCTGTGGCACATCATGAATGAAATCCTGGATCTGCGGCGCCAGGTGCTGGTTGGCCATCTTACCCATGACAGGATGAAGGATGTGAAGCGACACATTACTGCCCGCCTTGACTGGGGCAATGAGTGAGTACTGACCATTACAGGGTACTCTCTAGTGGGTGAACACAAAGGAAGTAACGTAGGTGTGAGAAGAAATCACATCGGCTTTGACCTTTTCACAGGCTTTATGAGGACGGTCATTGATGGAGCCAATAGCCACATTCTTTAGGTCTGGTGTCCACACCAAGGCATTGTTTGCTCTCTAGTGTCTTGTGTGGTGTGATAGTATGCATGTATTCATATAAAATGAAATGTTCATATGGGTTAATTAAATATTGCCTCTGACTAAAATGGACCTTATCTTCCAGTAGGCTTTAGGTTTGGCATGTGTACTTGTTTCTTATTGTGCACCTCTCCATATCATGGTGTGGGTTGCCAGTGTAATCTGAAGGGAGACAGTGATGTTAGCAGCTTCTGCTGAAAGGCTTATGCCAGGTGCACCACGGGGACCTTTCATTACTGTTGTGATGGTTCCTGTGCATACATGTCAGCTACTCGGAGGAGCTGCTTGGGAGAAGAGTAAAAAGCTGTTTTTGATGGAGATTTACCTTTAAATAAGAATGTGGGGGACTAACTTAAAATAACAATCAAGCACTTAAATAGTAAATCTAATCACTAAAAGCTCTGACCAAAACTGATATAGCACTAAGTATGACTGGCAATATAAGAATTAGAAATGCAAACAAGCCAACCTTGCCTATGATCCTAGGGTTGCATATGGCCCAAGTCTAAGGCACTGAAATGGTTTCATAATATCCTACAAGGCCATAGCCTACCTTTGTTTCTTTTCTCAAGCTCTCATTTACTGTTTGGACTTTCACAGGATCTTAGGGCAACAGAATAAAAAGGAAAGAACAAAAAAAGAGAGAGAAAATGTCAGGACATTTTGAATAGTGGACAAAATGCAAACAACAACAACAAAAAGAAAATTGGAAAGTAGAATGTTTCCACTACCCTTAGGAAGTCACTTTATCAGAAGCCAGGTGTGATTCCCACCAAGATGTTAAATACTACAGGAATGACAGATTTGAATCCTGCCACTCACCCAGAGCATGTGTGACATCTTTTTGAACGTGCAGTGCCATTTATCTGTTTACACACAGTGAATAGCATAGCCTTATCGATTTATCTCTAGAACATTCATTTCTCTGAGAATTAAAGCAGGCACTTGCGTGAAGTCGCAACAGGAGTATTGGGCAAGGAACTCTACTATTTTTAAAGACCAAAAGCAAATTCCTGAAACCTTCTGACTTCAATTTTTAGCTGTGAGGGAGTGAGCTGAATGAGAGGGTCCAAGGGCCCTTTCAGTTCCAGGATGATAAGATTCTAACACAGTGCCTCCTGGCAGGCCAACCTTCCCAGTGTTGGTGTTGAGCTTCCCCTCTTGTGGTTTTCAAGGGGTAGTACTGGCAGTGAGAGATGGCTCTAAAGGTTGTTGAAGCCCGACCTATGTTGCCTGAATTCCACGTATTTCTTTATGATTTTGAGAAGCCGTTGAGTTCTCACTGTGTTATAGTTGGCTCTTGGTCATTATGCTGGTCGCCGTTTAAAAGGCAAGTTTGTAAACTGGAGGAAAGCTGGATGAAGTTAACTTATCAAAAACAATTTTGTAATATAGAACAGGCAAGAAAGTGATGCTTTTTTGGTTCAGTGATGGAAAATGATGGCAGAAGGAACAGGGAAAGGAAGGAAGGAAAGATCATTAATTATGACTGAATCATGACTTAGTTTTTGACTTACATGAGTTCTAGCTGGTGGTTTGAACATTTGTTGGGCTAATTTATGGTAAATTGGTAAAACACTGATGCATGAAAATGAATGATACATTTATTAAGATCATCTTTAAATTCATGAATTTTCTGAGCTCTTATTCTGTTTTCTTTGAATTTCATCGTCCACTTATTAAAAATAATTTGTAGCACACATATTATGCATTTACCTTGTTTCTTTAAGTATAAACTTGTTTTCCTATTGAAGTGCATTGTGGAAAGCAAACGAGGATAATTTTTTTTGCCTATTAAACTATATCAGATTGTCCTGGAAATTATCTTTCAATACATAAATCTCTGGATGAACATAAATAAAGAATACGTCCAATCTCAAGTTGCCTATCAAACTGTTGAAGCGAAGCCCTATGGAGTAGGGAGCCTGGGTGGAGGAGATCATAATCCATCTGGCTCCTAGTGGGATCAGCAAAATAGTGGTACATGTTTCTGTCTCCTATAGAGGGCTTTGATGTCCTTTGAGATCTGATGTCTCTAAGATTATATGGGAGGGAGAATTAGTTCCTCCTTTCTTCATATAACACAGAGTAGGATAGTGGCTGCATTGACATTAAGTCTGACCATTTCTCCATGCTTAGATTCTGGCTTCCTGTATCCTGAGGGGTCTGTCTCCATGTTGTCTCCCCCTACCTTGCCTGATTTCTCTGTGTGCATTGTAGAACACTGCCCTGAGTCTATTTTGTGAGCTAAGAAACCTCAAAAAGTGCCTGGATTATCCTAAGGCGGTACCTAGAAGTTGATAAGACCAAATAAAAACAAACAAGACTCTTTTTTTCCCCACATAGCTGGGACTCCAGTTAGCCAAGAAAAATTGAAAAATCAAGTTTTATGGGAGAAAGGAACTTACAGAATAATGATTCCAGGCCTGAAAGTTCAGGAAGTTCTGGAGCCCACATCTGGAGCTGATCTTTACTCATTCTGCAGTGATAATCAGATGCCCTTCACATATCTTTTCTCTCTCACATTAAATGGCTAATTCTATCTGAATTTCCAAGTTCAAATTCACAAAGAAGGAATATCATTAACAGCAAATCCTTCTGTTTGGACTGAGTACTTCATACAAGCCTCTCAGAAGCTGCTGGCCAGCCCATGAATTCTTTGTTCTTAGATCAGGTGTCCGCCTGCAGACAAGTATGTATCAGAAGGGGAAATGTTCAGATAACTGCCTTATGTTCCTGCCTCTTCCTGGAGAGAAGGTGGGCAGCAAAGCTTCTCTCACCATGGTTCTTATGTGGTTGTATGCTCTCTTCTCTTTGCTGGATAATCTTTCATCAGCAATGTATTCCTGATATCAGATCCTGTCTTAGTCTAGTATATTTAATATATAGTGATTCTCTCTTTGGAGGGATTGGGGAATGGAGAATAGACCCTATGAAAATCCCTGGTGAGATATGGCAAAGGAGGATATGTTGAAAATAAATCACTGTGCTTGTGATTTGAAAGTTCAACCAGAAGAATGAGTGTGTCATTTGGGTTTCTTAAAGAATAACTCAAATAAGGGAAATTTAGAAAATGTTTTTAGAGTCTGAAAGTTAGCTTTCTGCTCTCAAGGAAGTGATACTGTTTTAGTTTTAAGGACTAATATCTCTCTGGGTAGCTGGGCAGTATTTGGTCTGCAGCAGGTGGTAAATTAATAAATTTTGCTTATGAAACTTTAATGAGATTTTGAGAAGGGCATGGATTTTTTTTTTTTTTTAAGTATACAAAAGTAAGAAAGCTGTGTTCTGTAATTGGAGGTGCAATGTCACAAATCTCCCGTAGTGGAAAGAGTGATAATGTAAAAGGGATGCTAAATAAATTATCTTCCAATAAGCATGAGACCTGCAGTGTGGTAATTGAGAGGAGTCTGGTGGACAGAGGGCTTCTTGTCCTTGATCTATAGGGTATTGCAAAGGCATGTTGAAACCAGTAGGATGGTAATGGATGGTTAAGGAGATGAATGGAAGGATGTGACTTTGGCATCAGTGTTGTGCAGTAGGTGCTCTGGGGAGCAGGGTGTTACAAGGTCACTGGAGGGAAACTGGCTTGAACAGGCTTGTACTCACATTCCTCTGTTCAGGCTAAGACAGCCCAAATCAATTACCATGCATGGTCCCTCTGAGACTGGATATAACCTTAGAATACTTCTCAGCATCGCAAACCACACGTTGGTCACAATGACACCTGACCCTGAAGTTTAAACAAACCATTCCACCACTGTAGCCCTAGAACGGTGCTGCCTCAATTTCTGTTTCCTTCGTTTACTGAGTTTCTTCAAAATGTCTTAGCCAGAACTTACCCTGAATTAATACCAGGCACAAGTGACCCGACTCACCTTAGAAATGTGTTAACTCTATACTTGGTACTACGCCAAATCCTAAACACCAACTTTCCCTGTCCTCAAGTCCAATTTCCAGAAACCAAATTATTCCTAGCTCTAGTTTCCACCCTATTCCAGTATAGAAGGGCTTTTCTGGTGATAGTTTATAGGTGTTGAAAGCCCTGAGTGGCAGGAACATTCCACTAAGTGCCAACCCTTGCCTCTTTGATTTGCCTGTCTTTGTTATCCACTTCTTCTCAGGTTAAGCTCAGTGTCCAGCCTTGCAACTTGTCTACCCCAGTTGTAGTAATAAGTTATACAGGGTACAGCTATTGCCGGAGTCCAGCTGCAGCAAAATAACCGGGGGGGTGACGAGCAACTTGTGTACATTGATACAGCAGGAGAGGGAGCCGTTTACTGTAGGTAGGACAACAGAGGTATTTATACATTTTACACAGCTAATCTTAATTGACATAAACTAGATACATCAGTCAACCAATAAGGAATCTCCACACTTAATGGCTCGCTGGTGTTACTTCACAAACCACTCCCTCTGGCATTTTGCCAGGCACCATCCAGACTTGTTTACAGACTCTAACATTTCTCTGGCAAAATACCAGGAGCCATCCTGACTTGTTTACAGACTCTAACAAGCTATGAGTGAGAAAAGGATAGTAGGTGATATATCTAAATTTTAAGGTGATGAAGTAAAAGTAATTAAATATATTGAATAAAAGTGACTTTTCTCCAAATGTTTTGCAATTTTTTTTTTCTAGACAACTAGGACTGGACCTGGTGCCTCGGAAAGAGTATGCAATGGTGGATCCAGAGGACATCAGTATTACTGAGCTCTACCGATTGGTAGGTATAAGAAATGTTGACTCACACCACACTGCTGATTTTGTGGTTTCCATGGCTCTTTTTAAACTCTTTTTAAACCTACTTGATTTTGTAAGAACAGGATATTCAGGTTTAATTTGAAGAGAATAAAAGAATGGAGGGCTGAGGTGACCCTGCCCTGAGGATAGTACTAAGACATTTTCCCTTTCTCAGAGTGATGTGATGTTCTCCACTGAGCCCCCAACTCCCAAGCACTAGAAAGTAAATGCGATGTTTTACATTCTTTTGCAAATCTTTATACATTTTGCCTACTGTAGTGAAGTGGTTACAAGTCACACATTCATACCTGTTGTGTTTCCAGTGTCCCAACTAATGGTATCCAACCATTCATTGTCCATCAGTATATTAACCCGCCTCCCTGTCCCTGTTGTTGTGATACACATTGATTACAGAAAGCGTGTCCTCTTTGGTCTTCACCTGCTGATCTTAAACCTATCCCCAGACCGTAAGCCTAAGTGCCAAAACCTAGGTTTTCCAAATCTGATCTAATCAGCCATGAATTTAGCCTTATATTTGTAAATACTTGTATAGAATTTACCTAATTTATTGATATTAATTAAGCTCTTTTTAAAACCCTGAATCAGAGTAGGAGGTGCTTGGGAAGAGCTTTCATGGGCCATTACCTTTTACTGTAATATCATTACCATAATATTTCTAGGAGGAGTGCCTGTCCTCCCTCCATTTAGGAAGATCCTGCTTCTTTGAAGGTAGCTTTTCAAGCTTACAGTCTTTTTCTGAAAATAGTGGGATAGTCTAAAACTGGATGGTTACCAATATATGAAAAATGTGGGAAAAATCATCAGTAAGTCCATCAGAGTTTGAATCTGACTTGTGAAGCCAGACATAGGTTTATCCGTTTAAGTGTTTTTCTTCATCACCCATATGTTTAGATTATCTATTCTTTGGGTTGTAGTTGGAATACATTCTGGTTTTATAGAGGATCCTTTTACTGTGTGGTGAACTTCTTGTGAGCACTGTTGCATGCTATAGGCCTTTACGGCATCTGTGCTGAGCAGAATGTATGGTGCATGGCAAGAAGATAGTGGTAGTTTAACTCAAAGTTATCACTTCTTCTTAGCCTATATTGCAAATATAATTTCTGTAGTTCACTTGTCAGTCACATCTTCTGATGTGACATCTGATTAGTTAGTTTGTTAAGCCATTGTGCTGTGTATTTTCTTACTTTTAAAAATAATCTTTCTTTCAATTTTAAGTTACTTTAGGTTGTACACAATGTCTTCTGTCCCTGGTCTTATGCTCAATTTAATTTTGTCAGTGATTTATACTTAATAAGCACTCAGTCATTGTTTTGGAGATAATTATGATATGATGAACAGACTATGGATTGTGGCTTCAAATATCTAGATTTGCAGTCTTTATGAGCTCTCTGGTCTTAGACTTGTTATTTCGTCTCTGGGCCTCAGTTTCTTCATGTACTAAGTGGAAAAATAATTATTTTCTTGTTCATTACTGAATTAAAAAAACATGTAAAATGGTTTTCCTTATATTTGCAAAATTACCTCTATAGGTAATTGGTTTTTATTCTTTTATCTCATCTGCATTAGGGAGGCAGCATGATAAGAATAAGTGATGTAATCTGTACTCAATATTAGGTTAGAGTTGGCTCTTTGGAATGAAGTAAATGATAGAAGCTTAGACACAATAGAAATTTAATTCTCAAAATGTGCAATTCTATAAACAGGAAATTCTGAATTGGTTTGCAGCTTCATGATGTGAAAAGAGGTACAGTAGATGTCATACCATAGATGGCTTCCCGAGGACTCTTCAAAGCACAGTAGAGCTGCAAGAGTCATAGCCATTACATCTGAACTCCAGGCATTAAGAGGACAAAGTTTCCTCTCCGTTGATTCAGTTATGTTCATGAGCCTTCCTGAAAGTTCCGTTTAGCACTGACCTTTACATCTCTGGCAGAGCATAATCACACCCCCAGCTTTAGCTGAGGATGTCAGATATTTGACAAGCAACAATAATGTCTGACACAAACACTTTTTCCCTCTAGTTTTATTTTCTGTATATGCAATTTTGCCTCAGTTCTTTTTACTTAACCTTATACATGGGTGACAAATTGATTTCACCTCTCTTAACATTGCAGTTTACTGGTGGTGGCTGCCTGGAGTGTAGTGATGATAAAATTCTGGGATCTCATCTAGGCTTTGATTGATTAACCATATCTGCCATGGGTGAGAAAGAAAAGAGGGGATACTTCAGTATTTTATAGCATAGATTCTAGTCCAAAGTCTATGTTGTACAGATGAGGAGAATAAAACATTATAATTTCACTTGAAACCTTAATTTCTCCTCCATAACATTTTACTGTTTCTTAAAAAATGTAGCATTGCATTTTACCATTTCTAACGCAAAGACCTATAGCCTGAGAAAAACCCAGTGATTATAAACTTTAGGAAAACATGCTGTCTTCTTTAAGGTGTACATTGACTTAGCAATAATCAGTCTCTGCAGTCCTGGTCTTTTTTCTGCACAATATGAAAGTGTCTGTTGACTCACCAAGGAGAATTGGGAGGCACAGTCCTTGCTATTGTCGTTGCTTGTTGTCACTTGGACCAACTACCACAACATGGAGGTAAAATGCCCAACAGAAGATGTTTTACTTCTTTAGGGTCATATTTATAAAACAGTTTTTTTTTTCATGTCACTAAATTCATATTGCATCAGGAGGAAAAATTTTCTTGCTTTAGGTTTTTGCTAGCCTGTTAGCAGATCTTTCTCACCTAATTGTGCTCATCTAAGCAGTAAAAGTGCTAAGCCTCATAGTGTTAACATATGTCCACTCAGAAAGTCTTGTCTAGTGCCAAAGGCCAGATCTCAATCCTGCTATAAATAGAGAAGCTAATAAGCTGATTGTCTGTTTTTTTGGCTCGCAGAGTATCTTCATAGGAACCTTTTTATGGTTTTATAGGATCATGTTATCTTCTTGCTTAATCCTTAGTGGGTTAGACCAGTGCTTTACAAATGGAAAATTATGCTTCTCAGAGGGAGATTTACACCCCACCTCCCAGTACACTTGACATTGTCTGAAGGCATTTGGGGTTTATCGCACAGAAGTGGAAGTGGAGAGAGGCCAGAGTCCAGGAAAAAACCATGAAACATTCCACAAAACCTAGGATAGCCCCCACAATACATATTCAGCCAAACTATACTCATAAGGTTAAGAATTGTGTGTTTTCACTCATGGAAGCTAGAAAGGAAAAGAGAAAAGAAAGGTGGGGGCTAGGGGTCTCATGAAAATTGAAGGGAGATCAGTAGAATAGAGGAAAGGGGAGGGTAATCAGAAATCATGGGGAATGCTATTGCCTAAATTATATTGTTGTGTGTATATTCAAATATGTAACAACAGATCCCATCATTATTTACAACTATAATGCACCAATAAAAATATGGAAATAAAGAGATATTTAGCCAAAATTGTTATTAGCACTGAGGTTAATAAATCCTGATATGGACAATTCATCTAATGATTAATGTATTATATGAAGATTAAAAAGTTCAGTCAGTGAATAAATCTTTGGGATGAATATATTTTTCTCTTAATCCGAGGTCTAGATAAACTGTAATCACATGTGGAGTAACTGGCACATACATTTTTAACCATAAATTATTTCAAGATGGATTTTTTTGTGTGTGTTATAACTACACAATTACTACTCTTTATATTATCACTACTACTTTTTAGTAACTACTTTTGAAATGTGAATATGCCTTGTAAATTTTGTTATTGCAATAATGTTTTCACAAAGATATTTTTAGCACTTCCCCAAAGCAGTGAATTATCAAGAGATAAGCAAGTAATCATAACCTACTAAAGCCTAAATCCATCCTAGTCCTAGAAGGGAGTTCCAGGTTGAAGGTTGAAGGGAGGGAGAGGAGAGCTTTCAATGCCAGGGTGTGCCAGACTCGAGGGTTGTGCCACATGTACAAAGGGTGGAATCGGACTAACATGTATGCAAAAACCAAGGCAGTAGTTGTTCAGAGGATGTGACATTTGTCAGTCTGCTCTGATTTGCATCTCTTTGCATATGATCCTGATCAGTGATTCTCAACCCTCATTGCCCATTAGAGTCACCTGGGGAGCTTTTAAAACTACCACTCTCTGGACCCCCATCCCCTAGAAATTCTAATTTAATTGTTCTGGGATAGGACCTCGGTATAAGTACTTTTTAATAACTCTCTTGGTGACTCTAAAGTGCAGCCAAGGTTGAGAACCACTGATCTAGATATATTGGATTCCTTGCATGAGTAAGGGAGCTTATTTTCCCATTGGTTCTTAGTGAATGTTCTGATGGATGCTAGAAACTGTGCTTTTTGTAGTCAAAAGCAGGCACCTCCTTGAGGTCAGTGCTTTTCTTGCAAGTTTTTTACATCTGGTTCTCTAGGTCTGCCATATCATAGTCATTTAATCAGAGCAGCCTGTGCTATGTTTCCCTTTGAAGTATATGTACATTGATCTTTTTAAGTAACTTAGCAAGTCAGTTAGCAATTTTAGGGAAAACAGTCTTTGTGAGTTAAAAGAGATGTTGTTTTATGAATATATGATGCTTCTTTTGCCATAGTAAAAAGAATTTTAAAAGCACAAAGTAGAGAAAATTCATAGAAAACAAGACAGAATTATGTTTTTTTTCCCCTCTAAAGTTAGAATACTCTTTTCCAAATAGCTTTTTTCTAATAATTATGGTCAATATGTACCACAATGCTGAGGCCCACTTTAAAAAAAATGTATTTACTCTTCACTCTTCATTGTTACCAAGAGGTGCCCAGTGTACCTGTTGAGTGGAAAGTGATTACAGGTGCATTTAGTTGATCTCATTTTTCTTTTAACCTTTGCTTTTCAAGTGGTTCAAAAAAAAGTTCAGAGCATGAAAAAAAAATCTGGTAATTTATGCCAGTATGTGATTTACAGCTGGAAATTATAAAGATAGCATTTTGGCTTGAAAATTGGTGTGTTGTTCATTAATTACTGAACTGTACTTAGAAGCTTTAAAAAGATGGCTAAGGTAAAAATGGGGTTATATTCTTTAACCTCCAACAAAGGTTGTGGCTTAGTTACCATGGAGTTAAAAATCTCTGAGGCTTTTTTTTTTTTTTTTCATTGTCAAGCGATTCAGAAGAGGTGACTTCATTAGTAGTCTGTGATATGAAAGTGATAAGCCTCCACTTCTTTAGCACCTGTTCTGTTACTACACATGCCCATCCATGTGTTTTTCCTGTGGTTTTCTCCTAAATCATTGCCACTCAAAGTGCAGTTCAAGAGCCAGCTGGACTCTGAACTGTTGAAAACTGGGCCAAGTATAAGACTGGCAAGCAAATAATTAGAAATTTTTTTTCACATTTTGACATTGCCATGGTACTTTTACTGTATTTTATAAAAGTACTGAAGTATCAGCCTCCAAAATATCAAGAAGAAAAGCAACTTGGTTCCTTGCCATACACAGCATGTGGAGTCCTGTCCTAGAGAATTTATTATTTCTGCTCCATCTTTAGCTCTCAGCCTCAGTGTCATTTTTCCAGAAAGCCTTCTTTGACTGCTCAGACTAAGGTCACCCCGCCTGCCCACCTTCCCTGGTAATACAGGCCTTGCCCTTCATTCAATTTCAGTTTTACAGAGGGGTACACAGTTGTGCTGATGTCTGTTTCCCCCAGTGGATATCTCCATGAAGGCATAGATCGTTTCTTTTTTTATTCACCATTGCATTCCCATGGCTTGGCACATATCAGAGATTTAACGGATAAATGTTGAATGAATGATCTTCCCATGTTCTTCTTACCCTTGGGTCCTCTCTTCCCTCAATCCAAGAGCTTCTCAGTTCTGGTCCTGCCTCCAGCTGTGACAAAGATACCAATTCTTTCCTTTAGATACCTTGCTGGCTTTCCTAAATCTGTTTCCCTGTAGGTTCTCAGCAAGTTAGAAACATGTTCTTGCTTTAGTGATAGAATATCATTGCCATACACTGTCTCACAAAACTACAACAATTTTGCAATTTAGTGTAATTTATAGAAGAACTTTTAATTTTTAGAAATGAGAAGTCATAGCTACGTTGCTCAGCTACCATCAGTGTGCAATGGTTAGTGAAATATAATATAATCTGTTTTAAAAGTTTGTTCTCACCCTGGGAATTGATAGGGGAGCTGCAGAATCCTTTGAACTTCCTTCTGAATCTCCTCTATGAGTTGATGTGATTTTTAACATTGATTACTTAAGTCTTAAAGCAAAATTCCTTCATGAGCTATAATATAAACTTCATAGTTTCTCATTTTAGAAATTGGCAGAAATTTGAAATTTAAATTAGAACTGAATCCTAAAATTAAAAAAAAAAAAAGAAAATTTAGCCTGAAACATCACTACCATACCATAATTAATTAGTTTGTTGAGTGCCACTATTTTCATTGGTCCATTCTAATCTGGTTTTTTGCTGGGGTGGATGTTGTCATTCAGATGGAACATCGACATCGGAAGAAGGACACCCCAGTGCAGGCCAGCAGTCACCACCTCTTTGTCCAGATGAAGAGCCTCATGTGTTCCAACCTGGGAGAGGAGCTGGAGGTCATCTTCTCCCTCTTTGACAGTAAAGAAAATCGACCAATCAGGTAACTACATATGGAGATACTATCTATGAAGATAGTGTTAGAAAGGTAGAAATTTGTGATTGGCACATTTTTTAGTTCCATGGCTTCTGTACACTTTTACTCTGCCAGTCTCGATTTTTTCATCTGTGGAACTCTATACAGGTTGTAGAATTGTAATAATTGACATCAAATGGAAGCATGGCCTTGGTTTCAAGTCTGTTATTTGTTTTGTTTGTTTTGCATTGGAAATACAAGGAAGGAAGTTTCTTTACAGTATGAAATTGGTTTGCTTATCAAGGTCAGCACATTTTTTTCTTTCAGTTTTCTGTAAACAATTATATTATTCTTATCCTGTTTGGATCAGTTGATATCAAGAGATAGCTAAATACTCTTAAATCTTTTCTGTAAAGTTTCAGAATTTTAAAATGTTGATGAGTTTTCACACTTTTTTCTCAGTTATCTGAGTCTTACCTGTTGTAGTGCTCCTTTGGAAAGTGTTAATTTTAACTTTTTTTTTTTTTTTGTGGTGTTAGAGATCGAACCTAGGGCCTTGTGCATACTGAACAAATGTTCAACCACTGAGGTACATCACCATTGCAAGTTTTTAAGTTTTAGAAAAAAAATCATAGCAAAGCATATAGCACACCATCTTTTAAGTTAAATCAAGAATTAAAATTAAGTCACTCAAAGAGTTAAGTCACACAGAGTTATCTTCATTGTACCATGCTTTAAAAATTACTTATGAAATTAGTACTAGTAACTTTAGAATTCTGAGCCACACACATTGTTTCATAAACATAAAATAATTGTGGAATATTTTTTTCTCGTAAAATTGATTTTTTATTCTAGGAGTATATATCAGGGTTTTTAAAATACATTTATAGTCATAAAATCTTTGGTGAGTTAATTTCTGTTGGACATTTTTTACTGGTAAGTGTACATTTTATTTCATGAAAGTGGATAGTGTCCGTGGAATTTAGAAGGTAGTGTTTTTGTTTGGTAAGGACAGAATTTATGAGGTGTGGAAATAACAATGGCAATACCACTTGAAAATCTACCTTATACACTGCTGGAGGAAATGAATCAGAGTGTTAGAAGACCTTTCTCCCTTCACAAATCAGCACATTAAAAAGGGAAGTTAAGGGCTTGAAAGACTGATCCAAGTTATAGTTCAGCACTTTTTAAAAAATATGTGACAGATTATTTGGAGATAAATCATCTCTGCTGAAGTATATATGGTTTATGGGTAGAATTTGACAAAATCTTTGTAACATTGTTTGCATATAATATGGTTTCTTTAATATATTTAACAAACTGTACAAACTTTAAAAGGAACAATGATGGCACTCTTGCTCATTCATTCCTTGAAGCTGAAGTCTTTGAGAAGCATAAATTCTCTTTTGCCACTAATGTTCTAATTGCATTAATGTCAGATTATATTAATTTAGGGTTACGATTAACTTCTTCCTGAGTTTTGTCTGGTTATAGACATTTTCAAGTTTTCTAAAACATTCTATATAGTCATTGATTTCCAGAGCTCTCCTTTTTACTTGGTGACAGTAGGAAAATAACTCCCAAAATATTGTCTTTGTAGTCCCCAAGTTCAGACCAGGAGTTGGCCCCTTTTCCTGGTCTGTAATGTGCTTGGTCTTTGGTGCTACCCTGCCTCCTTCCTCTCCTCCCCTGTCTCTAATATCCCACCTGGCCTGTGAAGACCCCAGGAGAAATGAAGCCTAAGGTCCTCTTTGCCTCTGCTCATCGAGTTGGGTCACCTGTGGCTCTCACCTCTCAAACTCACAATCACTGTACAGGTGTTTGGCAAAAGAATGAATCAGAATCAAAACATAAGCTTAATCTGTATTTGAAACCATCTCCAGTTTAGCTTATCCACATTTCTAAGGCCTCTGACAGCACACTGATTGTTATCTCTCAGGCTGAGTTCCAAATCTTGTCAGGAGTAAGTTTGATTCCAACTGCCAACCACACAGGGCACAGTTCCCTTGTGAAGAGGTACAGGGTGCACAGTCGCAAGACAGAGCTTGATTCCTGTCCCTGGAGTTGATGGCACCTCCATAGTCCTGACCTCTTTATGCACCCCTACCTTTTCCTCCATCCTAGAACTGATTAGGATCCTTGCTTCCTTCAGTGTGCCCAGCAGAGATAATGAATATAAAATGTCTGCATCATCTCAGAAGAAAGTGTTATACATGTAAGATATGATTTTAGGGTACTGTTAGATTTCTTCTTATGTGGGTATTTTTAAATCATTATGTCTTTCTCTTTTCAATTTTTTTATTTTAGAATTACACATTAAAAAGGTAGGACAGTATGAGACACGCTGATATATCTACCACCAGCTTCAACAGTTATCAGCTCAGGGCTGTTCTTAACTATATCCCTGTCCAAGCCTCCTCTTTGCCCCCAGATGATTTTGAGGCAAATTCCTAACCCTCTTACTATTTTTAAATGTAAGTATTTCAGGGTATATCTCTAAAAAAGGGAACTCTGAAAGAAATTGCCACCTAAAAACTTAATATTTATCTTGATATCATCAAATATCTGATTCCTGTCAGTATTTATATTTCCCCTGTTGACTCATAAATATTGTTTACAAATTATTCAAATCAAGAACTAAATCAGATCCATATATTGCAACTGGTTGATTAAATCTTTTTTTTTATTTTAAATAAAATAAAATAAAATAAATCTTATAAGTCACATTTTCCTTATTGCTTCCCTCTCCCGCTCCCTCGTAAATTCCTTGTATTTTATTTGTTGAAGAAATGGGAGTCATTTGATTTCTTGTTTTCTGATAGTTCAGAATCTAATTCCAAACAATGAAAACAGTGGACAAAAAAAAAATGGTATAGTTAAATGAATGCTTCTGTTGTTATATACTGTCATTATTGTTACAGTTTACAAAAATAAAATGCAATCTAAGTGAGATCTTTTTGGCATTGCCCTGACCGTTAATCATAGGAGGTTACCTTATCTAAGTACAGATGGAGGGACCAACATTTGCAAGACCTGTAGAGGAGGGAGAAGGAAAGGAGGATGTTTATTTCTCTTATGAGGCAGACAACTAGTTAAGACTTTGGTTTTTTAAACCTCCCTCCTTTAAGAAGCAAACAGCCATCTGTCCAACATTGTTTTAAGTGCTCTAAATATACTGTTATAAGCATCAGTTTTAAAGGTGAGGAAACTAATGCATAGAGTGATTAGGTAATGTGCCTAATGTTCTGTAAGTGGCAAGAGGTAAAACAGAGCCACAAATCTTGTAGTCTGGTCCCAGAGCCCTGTCATCTTAACCTCTACATTGTAGGCCTCTTTAGAATTACTCCTTAAATGCTTTAGTGTTTGTCTGAAATTTTCCATAGTTGGACAGGATTTTATTGACCAGAATGAGAGTCATAGTCTTAATAAGAAATTATTATAAACGAATGATAATGGCAATACTGGAATCAGTATAGGAATAGTCCATGCTCTAGAAATTGGTTCTTAAAATTGAGTCCTCAACATATTTCAAGAAAAGCAAAGTAGGGCTGGAGGTGTAGCTCGGCCATATAGTACTTGCCTGGCATGCTTAAGGCCCTAGGTTGGATCCTCAATACCACAGATAATAAACAAACAAACAAGAAAGAAAAGTAGCATCAGCTCTTGCTACCCAACTATGATCAAAATCTTAGATTCCATACTTTCAAGTGTCAAATATACAAAAGGAGAAATGTGTAAAAACCACAAAATTGTGAAGCATATAATATCTCCTCAGGTACCAGGAAAATGGAACAAATATAGATAGATAGATAGATAGATAGATAGATAGATAGATAGATAGATAGATAGATGAAATTAAATAAACAACAACCCTTAAATCATCATAAATGCCAGGCCATATTTGGAAAATTGGTGCTAATTTTATCTTCAAACAGTTACTGGCACTGCCTGAAGTTGGCCTAGATTGTTAGGCCGCTGCTGCATGGTATGGATACCTCTTGTACGAAGTATGAGTAAAGTCAGGTACATTCTCACAGCATCCTGCTGGCACATGCCTGCTGCAAACCTCTTTTCCACTTTCCTTCCCCCAGCTGTTTGTGTAGCATCACCAGCTCAGAAGGCCCAGGATGAAGGTCCCATAAGATAGGGGCTTTTGGAAATAGACTAGAGTTTGGAGGCGGAGAGATTAGCCATGGGCCAGAATAGGCCAGCTATTCGATGATCATTAAAAATAACACACTTCTGGGGCTGAGGATATAGCTCAGTTGGTAGAGTGCTTGCCTTGCATGTGTAAAGCCCAGGGTTCAAACCCTAGCACCACCACCACCAAATACAACAACAAAAAAATTTCTGTTTATTTGAGCTTTGTACCATCAGGGCTCAATTTCTTTCTATAAAAGTTAATTGTTAGTTAAAAAAATTAGTTTTCCGGAATGAAGTTTCACATGAGTAAAATGTTTCTAGTGAGTATTTATCTGGTCAAACATTTGATTTCACCAGTCTGCAAGAATATAGCCAGGAAAGGCAGGGAAACAGTTCTCTGTAATTTTATTTTAGACATTTTATAGCCTTTGTATAATGTTTCTTATGTGCCAGGCACTGTTCTAAGCTCTTTTAAGAATATTAATTTTTTTAGCTGGTGTAAAATACCTTATAAGGTAGGCAGGTACTACAAATATATCCATTTTTATAGCTTAGAAGACTGAGGCACAAAGATTAATACCTTGCTAAAAGTCCTACAGTTGGCATGTGGTGGGGCTGATATTTTAACAGGGAAGTCTGTGCAGGAATAAATATTCTTAATCTCTTCACTCATCTCATTATCTATAATATTTAGAATATGCTACAAATTATAAAATTGTAATTTGTTTTTGCTTAGCCAATTTTTACTCACCATTGTGTAGTAAGAGATTTGTGGAGAGTTTGTTGTTTTGTCTTTTAAGAAACTAGAGTAGTTGAACTTGAACTCTTTAAGAACTGACAGAAAGAATCCAGTGATGAGGAAGAGATCACATTCAGGAAGAGGTGAAATCACGGATGGTCAAGGTCCCTTAGGAGAGGGGCTTCAGGAAACAGACTTGAATTTGCAGATGGGAGGATTAGCCATGAACCAGAGAAAGGAAGAAAGGGAAAGGTGTGCTGTGTCTTAACTCTGCTATTGGACTGGGAACATGCATTTTTCATTATACAGAGAAAGTGAACAACTTGGGATTATATTTTACAATATTTCCTTTAGGTTGTATTTAAAATTGGCTCTTAGAATGCATGGCAATAGAAATTGCCATAGTGTTTGTGCTATCCATAGATTATGGAGCTATGGATCTGTATATTAATGCTTATCTTTCTTTGACATGGCAATTAATAGACAACTGACTGTAAATTATATGGGCCAGTGAAAACGACATAGTTCACTGGTTGACTAACTCCCCTAGAACGTTCATTACTTTATTTATTGATGTATTCTAAGGCTTCATTAATTAAAATTGTACATTTGTCTTGGGAACTAATTCATTATTTTATTTCATTCTCATCTGAGACCATATTTAACAGGACCTGAGTGCCACCAATTGGCATTCACCTTACTATAGGGCTACTCATGCATATGAGCTGCTGGCATGGGCTTTTATTTGAGAAATTAGCAGCATGATAGTACTTCTGGAAAAAGCCTTATCCTTGTAATTAATTATAGATGAAGTTAACTTTCTGTTGATACCTTATTAACATACTTTCCTGCAGTTAGGTATATTTTCTATCATTATTCAGTTAAATTCTCATTTTCCTGGAAATGCATTTCTATATAAATTTATATTGCCTACAATTACATTTTATTCAGTATATCATAACAATTCTATTATTTAAAGAAAAGATAAACAGTAATACAATTGGTGAGAATACAGATTTTTTAATATGGACTCATATGTGAATTTCTCTCCATCTGGAAGATACTTATCTTCCTGCATTTTGAAACCATTTTATAGTATGTACGTGGCCACCCTCTGAAATTATATCACCTGGGTTGAAATCCTGACTGTGCCATTTAGTAACTATATCATCTTGGGCAAGTTGACTCATGTATATTGTGGCTGTTAACTCATCTGCTAAGTGAGGATAATAGTAGTACATTCCCCCTAGGATTACTTTAGCACTAAACTCTGAGTGTGATGCTTCCACACCTGGTAATTAGTTAGTAAATCTTAGCTATAGTGATGAAGATTTTAAAAAACCAGAACAGGAGGTATACTTTAACATAACTAGAAATATGTGATGGTTGCCCTTGAATTCTTAAAGAAATCATGTCTTCAAGGAATTGTTGATTTTTTAATGTAAGATATTACAGTAATGTAAAATTTAGAGAGCCCTCCTAGTAACTAGTAAAATGGAATATTAGGTGGGAGACTACTTTATTGATGTAGTCTAGTCCCATAGATGATCCCAATTCCATTCTGTCTAGAAAACATACCTGCATCCAAGTGAACCCACAATGATTACCTTTGATAACATATTTGAAAGAACTTAAAAGGAGTGTTTTTCTATCTAGGCGCAGTGGCGCACACCTGTAATCCCAGTAACACAGGAGGCTGAGGCAAAAGGATTGCAAGTTCAAAGTCCACCTAAACAACTTAGCAAGACCCTGTCTCAAAATAGAAAATGAAAACAAAAACAAATAAAATAGGCTGGAGTTGTAGCTCCATGGTAAAATGCCTCTTTCTTACTGGTATAGGAAGGTCAGTATTGCCTTTAAAGCAAAAACTTTAACTTACAGATAAGAGCAAAATCAGAGCTCTAAATCAGTATAAGTTCATCCTCCAAAGGTGAGAAAATTACAGTTAGAAGAATGTTGTTACCTCTTCCCATTCATTTGTTTATTCACTCATTACACAAGTGAATAGGAGTAACTGTCCTGTGCTCACAGTGCAAGGCCCAGCTGGAGATCCAAAGGTGACTCTCAGAGCAAGTGCCAGGAATCTACTTTAAAAAAGATGAAGGATGCTTCTTTGATTAATGTGGGAGGTGGGTCAGTGAGATAGGCATAAAATATTGAGATGGAATAGAGGTGCTTTATGTTTGTTGCCTTACTCTTTTGTGAGTAAAATTCAAAACAAGATTGGCTGCCATCAGACAGCAAAGGACTGGAAGTGAGTTGCAGGAGGAAGGTAGGCAGACTGAGAGCAAGGGTGTGATAGGGATCCAGCACTCCCACTACTGGGTGTGGACTCAAAGGAAAAGAAATCAAAGAGACATCTGCTCTGCTGTGTTCATTGCAGCACTATCAAAATAACCAAGAGGTGAAAACTACCTAAGAGTCAACCACTAAGTGAATAAAGAAAAGGTGATATATACATATACAGTGGAGTGCTTATTCAGCCTTAAGCAGAAAATCATGTCTTTGGCCCAATATGGATGAACCTAAAGGACAGTATCAGTGAATAAGCCAAACACAGAAAGAAAAATATCAAATTATCTGACTTATATGTGGAGTATAAAAGAATCAAACTATAAAATATAGAGAGTAGAATAGTTATCACCATAGAATTGGTGGGGGCTTGGGGAGATGTTGGTTAAAGGACATAGAACTTGTTAGATAGGAGAAATAAGTTCAAGAGATCTATTGTATAATAAGGTGACTATAATTAATAGCAACGTATTCTTGAAAACTGCTGAGAGTGTAGGTTTTAAGTGTTCTCACCATGGGGTGGGAAAGTATTTGAGGTAATGCATATGTTAATTAGTTTGATTTAGGCATTCCATAATATGTACATATTTTAAAATATCATGTTGTATAATATAAATACATACAATTTGTTCTTTTGTATTAGGAATTGAACCCAGGGATTCTTTCCCGCTGAGCTACATTCCCAGACCTTTTTATTTTATTTTATTTTTTAATTTTGAGATAAGATCTTGCTAAATTGCTGAAGCTAGCCTCAAATTTGTAATCCTCCTCCAGAGTAGGAGTGTACCACCATGCCCAGCTACAATTTTTGTCAATTCAAAATAAATAAATAAAATGTTAAAAATAATACTCCAATGTTAAAAAAAAAAAAAAAAAAGGAAGAAAGAATGTGATAGTGAGTTTGTGATGAGTAACAGAATCCCTAGGTGCATTGAGTGAGCACCATTAAGAGATCTCTGAAATCTGTAGGGAACCTGGCTTCCAAGTTAGCTTTTCTAGGAGTGTTCAGGCAGTGCGGATCAGAAGCAGGAGGTAGGGCTGATGATTGAAACACCACGTGTCCAAAAGAATGAGAAAACTGGGAATCCCGTGATATGTTGAAGAGAATCTAAGAAATTACATTTGTAGCTTCTAGTAGTTCTCTTTGGGGGCTGACAAGATCTAAGAGCCTTTTCATTTTTAAAAGAAAATGAAAGAACTGTACTTTTGAAAAGACTCAGTTCCTGGGGAAATTTTTCAAGAGCATACAGAAGGGAGCTGTTAAGGAAACTAGTTATTTGGCAGAGAGTAGTAAAAAAAAAAAAAGCTAATATTTTTGTGTTTACATGTTAGTACATAAGACAGTCAAGAGAGCAGATAAGGTTTTTTGAATTCTCTGTGTGCTGCACTTGTGTTTCTTGGTTCATACATGATTTACAGCTCACCATGGCATGATCATACAAGTTTAGCATCTATTTTTTTATATAAATTAGGAACATATATTATTTTGAACACTGAAAGATTGTATGCATGGTTCCCTTTTTCTAGTTTCATTTTATAAAACTAAAATTGTAAGCTCTCCAAAGCAAAGCAACAATGTAGGGGAAAAGTTCAACTGGCCAGACATTCAAGGAGCACAGCCCCAAGAGCAAAAATAGATGGAGAAGGCATTCAGAGACCTCCTTGAATCGTGGCAGTATCAGCCACCCATACTGCCCAGAGTGTGTTTCCTGCTGTGTCTAGACATGCTGGCACAGATCTCACTGGGGGTGTCTGCCTGTCAGCGACCCGTGGCGCCCTTCCCTTGGGCCTCTTGTTGAAAGGCACTGCTGCTCCCCACCCTCCCGCTTCTCCATCATTTGATTGTTCTGGCAGGTGCATGAAAATTGGGATTGTTGTCACTTCAGAGTTAATCATATTTGTGCTTTACTCCCCCTTTGGTCACACTTCTGTGTCCCATAAAAACAAACAAACAAATAATTGCTTTAGAGACTTAGTGATGTCCTTAATGGGAGAGATTTTAAAGAAATCAGCCAGGAGGTGAATCTAAATGAAAACAAAATAGCCAAGAAACATTTTTATTCGTACTGAGAACACTCAGGGCTCGTTTATTTTTTTATGTTGCATTTTAAGAGCCATACAATTCCAATTATTTTTGAAATTGTGAATCACATTATTATAATAGGTGGCTAGAAATTCAAAATTGCAGAAAACCAAAAAGCCTTACAAATTGGCCTTCTCTTTCTCTTGACTTCTAAGCAATTATTTGGGTGACTTGTCCCTTTTTACCTTAACATGGAAGTATCTTAGAAGGTTACCGGAAGGGCATTTTCTTCCTATCTGTGTGTTTTAAAATATGGCCTGATTAGTGTTCTTTTTGCTAGGATTCTGTTTCTTCTTCTACCCTGTGATTATTGCTTAGAGGGAATTCAGTATATTAAGTTTTCCTAAGTTCCCTGAGGGATAAACTGTCATTACACAAAGAAACCACTTGGCAAGGACTTCTTTGGTATTCTGTGCCATTTATGTTGCAGGATGATTCAACATCAACAAAGAAATTATTAATGATGCGGCTGTATCTTCTCATCATCTTTGTGTTCTCAGCACCTTGCAGAGTGGCTGACACATGGGGTTGATGCAGTTAAAGGAAGCTTTCAAGTCTTGCATTGCTGTTGAGGGGAAGCATTAAGAGTTGATGCCATTAGCGTCTTAATCTTCGCTATCATCCTTCCACTCCAGGGGGGATATGCTTCTTAATAAGCGATAGAATTCAAGGTGTTGAGTGCATCAGAAACATTATAGAGTTGTTTCATGTTACACTATGTTAATCAGAACTCTGCTCTCAGACCTGTCTCTAGGGAACCATCATTTACAAACACTGTCATGCTAAAAAGTACATAAAAATTGTCAGATAAATGCATAGCATCTTTTCCATCTCATTTCCATTTAGAAATTTTGAACTACAAGTTGAACAGAGGCTACAGCTCCTTCTTCTTCTTCTTCTCCTTTCTCCTTCTCCTTCTTCTCCAGTTAAACATAAGTTCACAGTATTCCTGTGGAATTATTGAGGTCAGTTCTTCATTCATTTATTTAGCAAGCAATTATTTCTCTCCTCTTCCAGGCCACTCATTTGGGGGTGCTCATCACTGAATAAAATGAGAAAAGTTAGTCCTGACTCACAAATCTTATATTCTACTTATGTTCAAATGTTGAGAAACATTTTTAAGGCCAGAATTTCTATAACTTTATTTTCTAAAGTATCCAACATACAAATTTTATTTTATAAAAGTAATTCCAATGTCTAAAACAATGATTAACCTTTTCAGTGGCTAGGTTAAGTTCAGTATAAGGTTCCTTTTTAAACTTATGTAAATTGCAGACCTCAGCAGATATTAGTGTACCTGTTCTTATGCATATTAACATTTGTCTATCAGTACAGAGGCTTTGTAGCTTTCTGATTAAGAAAGCTTCTGACTTTCAAAAAGCCTATGACATGTGGCATCTAATCAATAAATGCCATTTAATGATGATTTAGTCTCATTTTAAAAAATTATAATGAATATAAAGAATCTTACAGGTAAGCTGCTGAAAGGGAAATTTGATTCTGACTTATTTTTATTAAAAAAAGAACATCCTTTTGAGATAATAAATGCATGGAAGATTTATTACACTTATTGTTTTTGTAGGACTTGAATTGCATGGATTTTTATTACCTATTCTGTTTTCATGAAGGCTTCTTTGCCTTAAAAAAATTGCATACTTCAACCCAAAGAAATTATGAAGAGCTTGGGTTTACTTTACTTTCAACATTCTTTATTACACATGCGTTCCTAACAAAGAGGCATTGTTAGAAAAGTCAGAATAATTGCTGAATATAGATCAGAGTGATTCCTTCCTCATAAAGTGTCAGAGATACAATGTTTACAGTGATCAAATTATGTAAATTCCCAGAAGAATAAATATGAGACTTTCTGCCTACCCCTTCTTATTTCACAATCTCTGTTTCTGTTGACCTAGATACTATCACACCTACTTCTGGTTCCTTCTCTGAGAAACTTGTTTTCCAGTTAAACTTTTCTAGAGAGAAATGCAAGCAAATATTTTCCTAAATCATTTAGTTATAAAATATTCTTCTTTCTAAGGATTTTACTCAAAGTGAACTTTGAGATTTCTAGGGTCCCATGTCTTCTGAATCTAGACTCATTGTTGCCTTTCCTAAATCAACATGTAATCAAGATTATTTCTTTAATGTTTCAATCATTAAGTCTGGAAACTGTAACATGAAGCAGCAGATGTGAAAATCATTTATTTATAATTTTATGGAGTTTTGCATGCCTTTTATCATTGAGTCTTAACTTCCTAAACACAAAATTCTTTGAATGTCTTTATCATCTGAAATGAAAAATAGCACAGAGTGGTTAATAATCACCCTGTGTAGTAAGAAAGAAAAGGGCTTGATATTGAAAGTTGGCAATGAACTTGACTGTAGCTTAGACATTTATCTCCTCTTGTATCACTCAGCAGAAGTCAAGTCTTTTGCTGTTCCAACAAAGCTATCCCATTATTAGGTGCTTAGTTCTTCCACACTCATTCATTTGTGAAGCTGGGCTTGGATATTAATCTTTAAAAAAGAAAGCGCATCTCTTTCCTCCTTAAATAAATGACTGTGGAAACATTGGCACTCAGGGTCTTCCTCTTTCCATTTCCCTTTAGTCAAAGAGTTCATGGCCCTAATGTTGCTTTAGTTTTAAAATTAGAAAGCATATTAATAGCCTCTAGAAAGACTTGCTTGAGATGTTGCTTTCATTTATTGCCAAGGAAAAACTCTGTCATTTATGTTGGTCATGTGATTGGGAGAAAGACGGGGAAAAGTCTTTGACCCTAAGGTACCTGGGTTTTATTGCCTGTTTTCTGATATATATATATATATATATATATATATATATATATATATATATATATATATATATAT
>NW_025999905.1:4754210-4781535 GCF_001458135.2 Marmota marmota marmota | reverse complement strand
ATATATATATATATATATATACGCTTCTCAGGAGAATGTTCTGGTAACTGGGTTAGGAGTCCTTGGATAAGGACACCAGTCCAGTTTGCTACTGCTCATTCTCTTTGCATATAACATCCTTTTATCCTTCATCCATAGTGAGCACTAAAGCCCATGTGGCCACCCAGGGTTGCCAGCCCACCCTCCACCCACTTCTCATGGTGTCCTGCCTGATCTAAGTATCATCAGTTTCTGGGGATGTTCCTTTAACAGTTCATTGTATAGCTTAGATTTTTCTATTTCAAGTTGTCTTTTGCTACTTGTGCTAGGAAAGAACACAATTACAGCTCTCTTCACACTGTTGGGGAGGAAAGGTAATTTTTTTTTTACAACCTATATATCTTCTTAGTTGGAACTAGCCCCTGTAACAAAAAAGAAAGATTCACAAAAGAAAACCAGAGTTTATTGGCATGTGCATTTTGTGTATACATAGAAGACACCCAGGGAATGAGTAATTCTGAAATAGGTGGCTGTGAATTTCAGCTAACATAGCATCTTCAATAAAGATCAGTATACTGATAGAGAAAGGACAAGATAAAGTCTCTTACCTTAGGTACATGTATGACTGCAGGAATGGTGTGACTCTACATCATGTACAACCAGAGAAATGAAAAGTTGTGTTCCATTTGTATACAATGAACCAAAGTGCTTTCTGCTATCATGTATAACTCATTATAACAATTAAAAAAAAAAAGATAAAGTCTCTAAGAGCAGCAGCTTGTGGGAAGGCAAATAAATGCAAAGAATAGTTAGCAAAAGTTGTTAATGTAGATACCCATTGTGCCATCTCCAGGCCCGTAAGGGTCTAAAATTGTCTTCATTGGTGAACATGGTTCCTCCTGGTAGAAGTGGGAGGCTGGATATTGCATACATCTGTCTCCTCCTTCTAGGCAAATAGAGGGAGAGCAGAGAGATTTCCCAAATCTGCTTCTTCTTAATTGCTCAACAATCCTTATGCCAGGGAGACATGTTTTGGGGTAGCATATTTTGGTCTCTTACAACAGATTGTTGGGAGCATCTTGCTCTGTTAGTCAATCAGAAAGCATTTGAGAAAATGTAGGAGAGCCAGGAAATAGAAGCCATTGAGTTCATGCATACCCTGTTGCCTTCTAGATAAACTCTAGAATTCACACTGTCCAGCAATCTTCTTACCTCTTCCCATCTTATTGTCCATCTTATTGCTCTCATTGTTTCTTCCTTGGTTTCTAGTGTGTCTTCTCTCTCACTTTCTCAGTATAGAAGAGGTATTGGTTGTTATTCTCACATACAGCATAATTAATTTAAGATAATTGGCTTTGATTTTTCAAAGTTACTACATGGATATTTTGTTGCAAAATTGATTTGTATGAGTAAAAAATATGACAGTTCAGTTTTTCCTCCAATTGATCATTTTAATGTTTTCTCCCTTTTGCTATTATTGCTTTTGGAGATCATAAATCTATTCCAATGATTTAATTTTTTAAAAAAATATTTTTTTAGTTGTAGTTGAACACAATATCTTTATTTATTTTTATGTGGTGCTGAGGATTGAACCCAGTGCCTCACACATGCGAGGCAGGCGCTCTACCACTGAGCTACAACCCCAGCCCCTCCAATGATTTAACTTTTAAAAATTATTTTAGAAACTGTCTTTGTCATTTTTGTAGCTTCATATCTTTCATACCACATGGTTCAACCCACGTTATTACCTAGTTGTATATTTTGGATAAAGTACATGTTGTGTAACTTTTACACACATTAAATCACTAGACAGCTTTGCTTCTTAGGTGAGTTGTAGAAATAAACATGAATCCATATACAGAGGTACAAAAAATTTTATATGAAATATAAAATTTTAAAATCTTTAGAATATATAAATATATTTCGATTGAAATACCAAAATCTCTGACATTGGCCTTTAGTATCTTTTAGTTGCATTATCTTCTGAAGGCAACAGATTATAGTAGGACACCCCATGGGGGCACTTGATGTTATTATGCAGAAGGTTGCAAGAACCTTCCCAGATCTGTCTGGCCTGGGGTCCTTTAGGACCCTAGGTAAAGCTTTTGCAACAGAAGGGTGCCTGCTTCTGAGGGGTTGAGATGTGCTGAGAAACAGAGGAGAAGCCATTGGAGTCCTCAGATCCTCACCTTGCTTCCTATAGTATATGTAACGTGGCTAAAACCATTTCTACCAAATTGTGCTATTTGAAACACACTCTTCATTATTAGAGGTCTCTTTCAGGACATCAGAATTTCAGTGGTTTGGCTGTACAGGCATAAACTTCATAAACACAGTCATGTTGTGGCTTATTTTTTTTTTCTTTTGGCTTCATGCATTTGTAATTATTTTTTAACTTTTATGGAGAATATTTTATGTGACATAGTCAGTATTGCTCTTTTTCTGTTTCTGAAGTGCTGTTCTTTCAAAGACAGGATTGCATGTTGTTCAGAGCCAAGACACTCGAGCTGGACTCTGGATATTAGTATCCTGCCTCCATCCTTGCTTGGCCATACAACTTTGGCCAACTTACCTGTTATCTGAAACCCAGCTTCTCATTTGTCAGGCAAGCAGCTTGATAGGTTCTACCCCATTACGGTAGTTGTGGGAATTAAATGAGAAGATCCACATGAAGCCAAAGTTATAGGGTCTGGCACCAGAAGGTACATATTTGCTTTTATTATTTTTCTCTAGGAGCTATGCTGGGGACACTTATTTCTATTCTTATTACATTATCTTGGTTTTCTTAAATCCTTGTCAGAAGAAGGTAGGTTATAAATAATAATTATGATTTGTTAGTCTTTATTTCCAGGGAAAGAATTATTGTTGATTTATAGTATCATGATGTATAATGAAACACACACTGAACTCAGGTGGACACTAAATTGCTTCCTGTAGTGAAATTTACTCTAGAAGAACATGAGGCAGTATATGAGGCCAATAATGATCTTTTCTGTACTGATAATATCAATTCTCTTTTCTCAGGTTTTCTACAAGTATTCAATTTCCTTAATCTTTAAGAAGAGGGAGGCATTAGAAAACCTTAGTCACTGAAGATTTATTCATTATTATATGTTTAATATAATGAAGATATAAAATCTACATTGGGACAGGATTAAATGGCATGATCTAGAATTTAGAAGTGCCATGAAACTGATGTGGTGAATCTCACATCTGGTGGTGGGACAGCATTGGTTGAAATGTCTTTGGGGGAAATTTTGGAGATTTCCTTAATATTAAAGAAAAGGATATTATGAAAAAGAGAAGGAACATTTGGGAGAGTTAAAGCTTTTCAGTTATTTTGATGATGTTATGTTTTTTTCCCTAAAATTGTATATTTGTTTAGTCTTATCAAGGAATACCAAATCATTGGGTAGAAACTGAAGATGGTCAATGACTAGGAAAGAAACACCCAAATCTCTTAAAGTTAGGAAAGAAGCATGAACAATGTAATTCAGGTATATTTATCTTATAATAGGACACTTTTTAAGTTTAGGAAAAGTAGATTTGTTAATTTTTTTAAACAAACAACTTAATAAGCAGACTTAAGATAGAGCATCGAAAGTACATTTGTGTGTAGCCACAAAACTTCATGTGACATAGTTGAGAGAATTTTAGAAGATGTGTCTGAATGAAATATCATTAACTTTGTTCAATTTTTATCTTGGCCTTGAAGTTAGACATCCTGGTATTTCTCAAATATATGAATGATGGAAGGTGATTATAATCCAGAGATTCTAAAATTCCTTACTGTAGGCTTCCCCCCCCCCTCCAAAGTCATTTGCTGATTGATTACCTACTATATCAATAAAGATGAAAGAAACTGAGTTTGTATAACAGCATCATGTCACCAAATAAATTTTAAAAAATTAATTGACCACAGAGATATTCTTTTTAAGTAAGACTGTTTTTTTTTTTTTTTAACAATTTGCACATAACTACCTCCACTGCACTCATCTTCAGTCTATTTTTATCTCCCTCTTAAGGCATGTTTAAGCTAAGGCATACATCATTAGCTTAGTACATATTGATATTCTTTATGAAATAAGATATGATATAGTAGAATACTTTCATAATTAGGATTCTATCTAGACAAGTGAAATTAAAATTATGATAGAGCAAAAATAATCTCTTTCTGAAATAGAATACATTAGAAAACATTTTTACCAGAATATTGATAAAGCTCAAGTATATGGAATATGTGTATATTTTACATTTAGTATTAAATTTTATATTTAGTTGAAACTTAATGTCTAAAATGCCTAATAGATTTTTATATATTAATCTTCTTGGCATTCATCATTTGGATTGACCTATCAGAAGGTAATGTGGTATTTGTTGCCAGTGTTTCAATGGGAATAAGTGTTTAAATGTATCATTCAGAAACACAATTCAAAAAAAAAATGTAAAGTTAGGACATACTGTTCATGATACAGAAGAGGGGGAAATGCTCACATTGCTTATGTTTTATAATTAGTAAATACAAATGCCAGCTTTAAACCTTAGCAGTTTTGACTAAAAGTAAAATCAAATTCTTAAACTCTTTTTGAAGTCTCACCTTTGTTTAGTAGAATAATTTATTTATCAAGTCATTTTTTCATTGAAAAAAAAACTACCAAAGTCAAGTGTGCTGCTACATGCTTCATAGCTTCGGAGGCTGAGATAGGAGATCACAAGTTTAAGGCCAACCTCAGCAACTTACTAAGGCCCTAAGCAACTTAGTGAGTCCCTGTCTCAAAATACAAAAATACCTACTGTGCTGGAGTTGTGGCTCAGTGGTAGAGAGCTTGCCTCACATGTGTGAGGTACTGGGTTTGATTCTCAGCACCACATATAAATAAATGATTAAAATAGGATCTTTCAACAACAACAACAAAAAATATTAAAAAAAAAAAAAAAACTACCAAAGACTGCTTTGAAGCCTACTCAGTCAGTATTGATACTTCTTCCTTTCCATTTAGTCCAGGTCATGGGGAAATTTCCTGAACTTTTAAGACCAGGCTTGACTAAATCATGTGGGTATCCCAGGTAGATAAATGACAATGCTTTTATCTCAGTATTCTGGAAATATCGGCTCAATGGTTGTGTAGAGCAGAGATATAATTTACCTATGACATTCAGATGAAGTGTGAGGGTTTTCACTTTACACATGAAATAGAATCTCTACTCAGTCACACACCAGCTCTGTGATCTTGGGCAAAGCTATTTATTATCTTAGTTTTCCTTTCTTTAAAATGGTTATCATAATAGTATCTGCTTCCTAAGAATGAGGTAAATATAAAAGGAGTTAATTCATGTGAAGTCCTTAGCAGAGTGCCTGTCAAATGGTGAATTCTCAGAAGTATTACCTAATAATATGACTTTAGACTGTTTGAAATATAATTCCTTTATCTTAAGATACATTTTTGCATATTTTCTTTTATCTTATATTAAATTTGAAATAATACTGAATTTTCTTCTACTGTGAAGAGAGGATGAAGTCTTTTTTTTTTTTAATTATAGTAAATTACAGTTGGATAAGACTAATTCATCTCCACACCCTCAATTGTATCTGTCATTCCCAGTGTCTCTTTCAAAATAATATTATATAGGAACTTTGACTTTAGTTGAGGCTCCTCATGGTAATTTGTATTCTCTCCATTTATGCCTTATCAGCTACCTCCTCTGTGGAAAAAAAGCTTAGGTAATAGAAATGGAAATGGCCCCATAGAAGTGTGTATTGGTTGCCCTTTTTTATATGAGAGGTCAGAAATAGGCATAATATAAGAAAAAGATGAGGTTAGCCAGGCAGTTGGATCTGTTAAATATATCTCTGTGAATTTAGATCACAAAAGAGCAAAAGTTTTCCATAGCGGCCATAAATTCAAATCTATATGCTTCCTTAGAGATCCGTTTATGGTTATCATTTTTTTCTCCTTCTGTGTATTTGGATGGTACAGCCATTGTTTAAGCCAAGGATCTAGTGATGAATAACAGAGACTTGGTAGGTTCTGGACCTTTAACTGATGTCCTGCACTCCATTTCCCTGCTTGCTCCCTAGGCAGAAGCTGCGCTGCCCAAGGCTGCACCACCATGTGATAATTACACATTCCATGGGTATTGGCTTTGTGTTCTCTGCCTGAGGCAGCCAGCATTTTGATTCTATCATAGGCACCAGGATATTGAAATTCAGTTAGAATTTGAAGCTCATGGTAGCTGGTAGATTAATTTTCCTTGGGTTGATAATCATTTTATTTTTTTTGAACATAAATAAATAGTGTCATACATGATCTTGAATCTAAATGGTGTCTAAAAGTGTTCATTGCCTAGAATTAGTGGCTGATCAACAACAATGTTTGTATTTGCATTAATTCTGGGTGGCACTGTATTTTCAAATGCATGTTCAATGAAGTTTGAGATCTTTTTGTTTAAAGATCAAAGAAAATTCAAGTTTCATTTTTGGGGAGTTCTGTTTGTGTTTTGAGTTATACAGACTTATAAGACCATAAAATATAAAGCTACTTGCCCTTAATTTTAGTGAAGTAATATGATGTAAAACATGAAGATGATCTTGATAGGTACAAACACATGAACTATCAGTCTATATTTTTTGGTTTTGTGCATTTATTTCTACTTTTTGGAATACTAACAATGGTATCATTGATAGGGAAACCTATCTTACAGCTTTAAAAGTTGTTTTGCCTGTTTATGTTTTCTTTTGCAATTACTACTTTGCCGTTTTATAAGAAGTGAAGGAAATATTTATTGTCTTCAGTACTCTCCGAATTTATATAGGTAATCTTGATATTACATGAATAACTTAACAAATGTTGAGCTTAATTCGTAGAATGCATAGCAATTGGAAAAGGAATAAATATTAAATAATTTTCAAAGCATTCCATTTTTTCCCTTATAGTGAGAGATTTTTCTTGAGACTGAATAGAAATGGGCTTCCCAAAGCCCCAGATAAACCAGAACGACATTGCTCTCTCTTTGTGGTAAGTGAATCTTCTTTTGTTGATGAGGTATCTTCTTCCAGCTGTGCTTCATATTATTTAGGAGAAATAAAAGATTGTGAAAGAACATAGTGAATTGATTTAAACTTTGTAAGTAACACATACATTGCATTAATGGCCAAAATTGTGAATACTGTCATTCACAATTACTGTACTTCCCTTAGGGTATTATTGACTCCTTTAATTTTTCTGTTGGTGTGTTTTGGTGCTCTGATATGATTGCCAAAGTTCAGTAGCAATAGGGCTTAGCATGGCACCTGGTTTTTAATATGTGCTTCATAAATGTGAGAGAGAGCCTGAATGAACAATGGTATTTCCTTTTAAACATCTCTTAACAGCAGTTGACTCAAAGTTGATTGTAGTGACATTTTTAGAACAGAATTTGAATCATGTCAGAATTTGAATCATGTGCTTTTGCTCTAAACATTCCATTAAGAATATTTATGTTCATCTTTGTCTTTCTGCTCTTGTGAAAATAATGTACTATAATCTTTAAGTGCTGGTGCAGATTATGAATTCTAAAATAACCCAATTTTATTTTTTGGTAGGATTTGGGTAGCAGCGAGCTAAGAAAGGACATCTATATCACTGTGCACATCATCCGAATTGGTAGGTACAGCACTTGCTGCTGTTTTACAGGCAAAATAGCTGAGAGGTCTCCATGTGCTTGTGTGTTTGTGTGTTTGTTTTGCTCCCTGGAATGAAATGTGAATTCCAGAAGTACAGATTTGTTCTCTGGCCTCCCCGACCTCACATTACAACCTTCTCACCTACCATGAATAGATATGGATCTTTTTCTATGTAAGTTGTTAAGGAATTTGTTGTATTTCCTTTTGTTTTCTTGAATCTCCTAAACACATCTGATTCAAATATTTTGTATTTGCCCTTTTAAATTTTAATTTCTTATAGCATGAAACAAACTTTTAGGACCTGAGTTTCCTACAAGTTGAGGAAAGCTTCACACCAGCTATCACTTTCCTAAATGCAGAATGTTATAAAGCATTATTACAGAAGATTCTACAAAAAGAGGTTTAAGAGATGCTGAATACTGTATTATTTGAACTGCTATAATGTCATAGCTCATTAATGGGTCTGAGAAGTCCTACAGGGAGAAATCAATATGGTTCTCTAACTTTGTTGACCCAGCTTCCCCCAAATCTGGTTTGACTGTGAAAGCATGGATATAATGTAGCATTTATTAATATCTTGCAGAACACACTTTGGTATTCTATTTTCCCACATATTTCCACCTTTTGGGTCAGAGCAGCTGGGTGAAATAAGGAATGGTGCAGCTTCTGCAGTGTTTCTAATAAGGCTGACCAGCCGATGCTGGAAATGTGTTCCCAATTCTTCACTAACTGTGCTCTGTTACTTGCAGGGAAATACTTCTGCAGTGCAGTAATAGCTTGCCATGCAGACATGCTAAATGACCTTTAATTTTATAGTCTTTTAGTTTACGCATGCAACAACCACATTGTGTATTGAGAGAGACTATAAAAAACTTTCATTCCAACATAGATTTCTCTATATATCTTGTAAAAATGTGTTCAGAATATTTGTTTTCATTTTAAATTATTTTTTATATTTGAAAGATAGTAGAAATGATTTCAAAAACTAAACTGTGTTGCATTTTAATTTTTCCTTTAATAAATGAGTCTGTGAGGAAAAAAATTGTAAAGTACCTTCTAAAATTTTGGAAAAGTTGCAATCTGTGTTGCTATGTACTTTTGAGATAAAACCTTTGTCTGTTGGAGAATGATATGATACAGTTTCTTGTATAATTTATATATAGATATAGATATAGATATATGTGTGTATATTTATATATAATATATATACTACATATATATATATATATATATATTATATATATATTTTACTTCAAATTTGTAATGCCAGTTGTTAAAATGTAGTTTGGGATATCTTTATGTAAAACTGCTAAAACTTGAATATAATCTGAAGCACTGAGAGTAAAAGTAAACCACTTTTGCTTTTGAAACTTTATAGACAATATATACATGATTTGGGTGAAAAAATAAAAACATGCAGCTGAGTGTGTGCCCTTCAAGCCCATGGTCCCCCTCTTACAGCTTCATGCTGAGGCAACCACCTCAAAAGTGTCGCCTGTCATAGGGCTGCCTTTCAAATACCTGGTGTTTGATTAGTACTTGCATTTTTTACTAAGATTTTATGGTCATTACACCATTCAAAATGAATGTTGATCCAGAAATTACCTACCTGCCTGCCTCTAGGTTTGCTAAAGATAAATCTCTGGAATTGTTGAAAGAAACTTGCAAGAAATTTTTACTGCTTGAAACTGAGGAGAAATGAAGTTAGGCTAAAATGCTCTAAGAAAGGTTATGACTTTGTCTGCCACCCTCCTTCGATTTAGTAAAATTGAGGAGTGGAAGATTGTTATCTTTCAGGGACAGATACTTCTTTTTATAGAATGTCCCTTGTACCTGCTTTATTGGGAAAAGGACACACTGTCCCTCATTGGCTGCTGAAAGTAGGAGCAATAACACCTCAAAGCTGACAAATTATGCCCAGCCTTTGATTTGGAAAGAAGAGAGAGGAAAAAAGGAAAAAAAAAAAAAAGGAAAAAAGAGCAATTAATTGTTTTATATCCCCCTGCCCAACCTAAGTGAAGTTCAAAGAACTTCTCTTGTTTCCCCTTCTGGCTTTTGGCTGGACCCTTAATATTTTATCTTTCCACATTCCTCCTATCTTCCTTCCTGCTTAGAGAAATTTTTCTAGTAATCAGAGCAGAACTGTGAATTCTTATTAATCCTGGAGTTGGGAACCCCAGGGCTGACACTGAATCATCTCATTGGTGTAATTGTTAGACCAAAGCCTCAGTGTGCAAAGCTGTAGTGCCACAGTGTCCTGAAAGGACACTGAATACTGCATGTCGAGGACTTAAGAAGCAGCAGCTTTGGAGGGAGCAAAGCTTCACAGTGGCAGAGCTTGCAAGCCTCCCTAGAGCACCTTCTCAAGTAGTTCTGAGAACAGACCTTCTCCCACCCCCCCTTATTTCTCAATCCTCCTCCATAGTTTTTTTCTTTAGCACAGTACTAGAGGAAGGGGATATTTTAAAAAGGACTGGTAAGTGTGCTATGCCCTTGTATAAATTGTAGGAAGCCAGAGCTAGAAGATTCCTTAGGAATATTCATGTTCAGTTCCTATTTTTTTTATTAATGAGTTTCTTTTCTAATATTAAATAACTTTGAAGCACTTCTCTCAGAAATCTCCTAATTACTTTGTCATCTTGCATGTACGAAGGAATGAGTAAGTAAAATAAAATTTGTATTTTAAATCATGATATTGATCAAGATTGCACTATATCAAAGCACAATTGCTTTATAATTAAATCAGCCAATTTAAATATGACATTACAAGATGTTTGACTTGTAGGCAGAAATTATATTAAAATTATGTATATTTAAATTTAGCTTCCGACTATAGCTTGAGGTCATGAAAACATGACATTTAAAAATGTTACATTTTGCACATCTAAAAAGTGATTGATTTCTGTTGTCCAATTTTTTTTAGTTTTGATTCTAACCATAAAATAAGAGGTTTTCAGGATTTTATTTGCAAGCATTTCCCTGAAAGTGACATATTGCACATATAGTTTTCCATTTTTCTTTAGTAGTGATGAGTAAAAACCCAATTGGATACTACCATCCTTTTGGTTTGGGTGGGTTTTTTTTCTATATAACATTGGATTTTGGAAATTCTAGAGACATCTTGATATGCTATAGAATTTTGTTCAGATAGAAACAACTTATGGATCTGCTGACCAGCATCTAGAGACAAATTTGCATTTTTTCTTTTTTTTTTGCCCCTTATTAACTTCTTATATTTCAGCTTCAGTATACATTATGCTTTTGGTCTTTAAAATAATCATGGGAATTAAATATGATTAATAAATTAAAATAATGATAACATATTTTCAAATAAATGACAATTTTCAGGCTTGTAATAGTCAACACAGTCCCAGGGCATGTTAGTAATGGACCAAGTTATCCACAGCCTGCACAGTGAGGCAGGAGCATGCTCATTTAGTCACCTGTGCTTCCTTGTTATATTCAGAGTCTCTCCAACTGCTTTTTTTCAGAGGTGAATTTTTTTAAATGGTTTTGTGAATAAGGAATTTTTTAGAAAATGGAAAATGTCATAGGCACCATGATTGCCTTTAATAAAGTGGGCCTTCTGGGATCTCTTCATGAATCCTAAGAGAAGGAAAGTGGTTCCCAAACATGGGATCAGCTCTAATTTTCATAGTTTTATGGATGGCAGCTGAAGCTCAGAGTTCATGCTGCTTGCCCAAGGTCACAGAGGAAGGTGACTGGAGCAGGCGATCCTGAAGCAAAGTGAAATCTTTTGCCCCCATCCTATACCCTTTCCATCACCCAATTGTGTTTTGTATGTATGACCTGCTTGGTGGCTCTGTGTGTCTCTGATTAGGATGCATCTAATCAAATATTTCCATGAGTCATGTTTGCTCTTTAACTGGATAGGTCGAATGGGAGCAGGAGAAAAAAAGAATGCCTGCAGCGTCCAGTACCGGCGACCCTTTGGTTGTGCGGTTCTTAGCATCGCGGATCTGCTAACAGGAGAGACGAAGGATGACCTTGTCCTGAAAGTGTACATGTAAGAAGCCTGAACATGGTGGGGCCTGGGTGGGCACAGGGGTGCATCTGGATCTTACCTGGATAATACTTTATGTGTGGAAGTGCAGAACACCACATGGGTTAAGCTTGAGTCATTTTTCAAACTCCCAGCAATCTGTTGACTTGCTGCAAATTAGCCCACAAGTCACTCTTAGTCAGAAGAAATATGAAATCAAAAACCAATGAATACAGATGGTTTATTGATTGGGTAGACCATGTACTGTGTAGCATACTTCCACTGAATTTGCATACCTGGTATATCTTTCATAATTAATTAATTCATTCTTGGAAAGTGGAAATACTACACTTTGTAATAAAAATGAATGAGAACTAAGACAGGGAAGCTCAGGTGATTACCCTCCTACTCCATATATTAAACTGGCCTGCGGTAGTAAAGTACTACAAAAGTGTGTACTACAAAAATTTATTGTCTCCTAGTCCTGGAGGCTAGTAGTCTGAGATAACATGTTGGCAGAGTTGGTTCCTTCTGGGGGCCGTGAGGGAGAATTATTTCCATTCCTCTTTCCTAGCCTCTGGTTGGTTGTTAGTGACCTTTGATGTTCCATGGCTTGTAGTTATTGTCATCCTGAGCTCTCCCTTCATCTTTACACAGCATTCTCCCTATGTGCGTGGCTGTCTCTGTCTAATTTTTTCCTTTTATAAAGACAATTGTACTGGATTGAGGCTCACACCAGTGACCTCATTATCACCTGATAACTTCTTTAAAGATCCTCTTTCCAAATAAGGTCACATTCTGAGGTACTTGAAGTTAGGATATCAACATTATCTTTTTGGAGGGGGACACAGTATAACCCATAATGCTCTGCTAAGAAAATCACTTGACATAATCCGAATTCTAAGATAAATGATTTCTTAAATGCACATGGTTTGAGTCAGCCTACCCTGTTTACTTCCCCACACATCTGAGAATTGAGAGCTGAAGTAGAAAGACATGGTCAGAGCCAGCCCCCTGGGGTATCCGCATTCCTGTTTTGAGGGCCAACTCCTGGCTACCTCCACAAGCAACCTTGCTTTTGTCTTTTATTCCAGAGTTTGTGTTGCTAGATCTAACATATGCCAATAGTTTTTTCATATATGGTGGTCACAACCAGCACACCCCTATGGGACACATACTTCAATTGCTTATTTTTTACCCACTACAGCAGTGTTTCATGGATTTATCTACTCTCCACCAAGTGGTGACCTCTGTAGCAAGTTAAGTAATTGACAAAGATTTATCTACATCCTGTGGTTTGGGACTGGAAATTCTCTTTATCCCTTCTTAAGAGGGATAAAACCTGTGACCTTGATTTTAAACTTGAAAACTTTTTAAGCTAGTGGGTAGCATTACTTGTTACTCTTTTTGTCATAAGTCAACTCTCATTTTTAATGGCTGGACTTAAATCTGTAGTAACTACCTTCTGGTCTCTCCATACATTGTTGGTGGGACTACAAACTGATGCAACCAGGCTGGAAAGCAATACATAGATTCCTCAAAAAACTAGGAATGAAGCCACCATATGACCCAGCTACCCCACTCCTTGGTATATATCCAATGGATTTTAAATGAGCATACTACTGTACTACAGCCACATTAGTGTTTATAGTAGCACAATTCACAATAGCTAAGCTATGGAGCCAACCTAAGTACCCTTCAACAGATGAATGGATGAAGAAAATGTGGTATATATACACAATAGAGTATTGTTCAGCCATAAAGAAGTATGACTTTATGGCATTTGCTGGTAAATGGATGGAATTGGAGATTCTCATACTTAAGTGAAATAAACCAGTCCCCAGAAGTCAAAGGTTCAATGTTTTCTCTGATATGTGGAAGCTAATCCAAAATAAAAAGATTAGAAGAAAGATCAATGGAGTAGACAAAGGGGATTGAAGGGAGAGGGAGAAGGAATGGGATAGGGAAAGACAGTGAAATGAATCTGACCTACGTTTCCTATGTGCACACATGAATATACCGCAGTGAATCTCATCGTCATGTATATCCACAAGATGGTTTTAAAAACACCATAAGTAAACAGCAGAAGGATTAGTAGAGTAGAGGTCAGAGAATCTGGGAGGGGATAGGAGGAAGAAAGGGAAAGGGGAAGTACTAGGGAATGAATTAGAACAAATTATATTCCACGCTTTTATAATTATGTCCAAATAAATTCTGTTATCATATATTACTAAAAATAACAAATAAAAATGAGGAAATCCATAAATAATATTTCCAGATTCTGCTGTGAGTCTTAAAACATCATTTATTTGAAATAAAAGTGATCAGTAACGGCCAACCTTTACTATGTGCTTACTATATACCAGGGACTCTGGTCAGCATGTTAAGCCTATTGTGTCATTTTTATCCTCAAAACAAACCATGAAGCAGATGCTGTAATCTCAGTTTTACTCATAAGGGGACAGTTAAATGACTTGCTCAATGTCATGCAGCTAATAAGAATGAGAACCATATTTGAAATCAAGATTGTCCAGTTCCAGAACTAGAGCTCTCAAGGTATCAGGTTGTGTTCTTCCAGATGTTACTTCATACTACTATATAGTAATATGATGATGGTGGTATGTGCTGTTGCTTTTTATGAAAATTGAAATTCTTTGCAAACACAGTGTCTTCTTAGAATAGTCTTTCCAGGTGTGGGTTGCAAGGGCCATGTTTATCTTGCCACAGGGAACACTGAGGGGCTGACAGTTACATGCATCATCCTTGATTATGCAGCTGATGAAGGAGACCCATGAATCCCGGCTCTGCCTATGGCAGACATTCACTCTCATAAAAATAAATTGTGCTGGTCTTCATGGTATTTTATTTTCTGATTTTTTTCTTAAGCATCAAGTAAGGCTTTGGGTAATTCTTCCTAGAAGAGAAGTCCCTTAAAAATGACAATTCAGCAAATCATGAGGCCATTTCAAGAGAATGCTAAACCAGGCAAAACAGTCACTGCACAATAGAGAGGAACCAGGAATTTAGAAAAACACTCCAGAAAGTGCTTGTTAGAAACAATTTGTAAGAAGTTTCTAAATGTTAAGGTAACCAAGCCCCTAGTCTATCTGGCACTCTTAAGAACAGTAACAGATACCTAGTCTGAGACTAGAAGGGGGCCTTTGATTTTATATGGAGTTTTTTTTTTGTGTGTGTGTTATTGTTAAAGAGCATATGCTCTAGAGTCACTTAACTATCTAATAGGATAGTAAACCTTCTTTATTCCTTCCCTACTGGGTTGAAATAAGGAAAGTGGAAGCAGATGTACTAAGTGGCAATTGATGTTTCACAATTGGATAGGTGGGATGGCTTCTTCTATCTTCCATTGTATACATTGTTCTCCAGCATTTTTTCTCTTTGGGGGCCACTTTTAATCTGTGAGTTCATCCCAGCTGCTGCTTTGATGAGGTAGGTGGCCATGCCTCACCAGGCGTGGGCATTACTTCTCATCTTGGCATAGCCATGCTAAAACCATCAGTTGTTTGCAGCAAATTTCGAGGAATTCTAAGGAGATTTAGGGAAGTACCTTGTATGGTCATAACAAAAAGAGCAGGTGTGCATTCAAGATCATTGCTTAATCCATGTTTCAGTAAAGTTTAACCAAGTGATTATTTTCATAGGTGTAATACAGAGAGTGAGTGGTACCAAATCCATGAGAACATCATCAAGAAGCTGAATGCACGCTATAATTTGACTGGCTCCAATGCAGGTGAGTACATGGAACTGGCTAACTTGGCCCTACACTTTTTATTTCAGGCCTTTTGTTTAGGTCAAAAGGAAATGGTCAAACCCTTGGTTTTTTCTCTTTGTCTTCCTAATTTTAAAAATGCTCAGTAAGCACTGTGGTACATCTCCCTGTACTGTGTGTGATAGGCCTATAAGTATAAATTTTCAGAAAAAAAATGTATTTCATTCTGGCTTAAAACAAAGTTACAGATCTGAATTTGTTCAGTGGTGCCAAGTCTTGAGACCTATAAATTTTTACTTACTGCTAAAACCTAAATGATAGTATGTCTGGGTTCGTGACTGTAGGTTTGATAAACAGAAGTCTGACAGGAAGGTCCAATTACAGGATGCCTCATTGTCTGTAATCTGCTGTAAGCAGCATTATTGTACTGGGTAACCAACAAACAGGTTCACATATTGAAGTGGGCTGAGGAAGTGATGATGACTGTGGTGTCACATAGATAAAATCTACGTATGCTTATTCAGAGAGCAACTCATGTTCTACGTGCCACTGTAAGTTATATGTAATATATGGCATGCAGACTTGTATTACAGTAGTTACACATCATAGACTATGTGACATTATATGGTGTAAGTAGATTGTATAGCATACATAGTGACTACTTTACATGTGATTATTAGCAAAAACTTGGTGAATATTGTTTGTGCCTATTCACCCTTCAGTCAGACATTGAAGCAAAATAATATGCATTTGTGTGTTTCAGCTGACATAAAGAAAGCTCAAATTAAACAAGCCATTATTTAAATGGAATGCATTGTTTTTAGAAGTAATTTTTAAAGCTCTTGAATATAAATAGATATTTGTGTGATAGTCCAACTTTACTAGTAATTAGGAGAACCAGTTTAAATTCAGACCAGCTTTTCTTTTCAGACTCATGCACATCTCTCTAGGCCAATGTATCCCACAAAGAGAAAGTAACTGCAGCCAGAAGCCTTTGTGGTTCAGTTTCTTGAGAACCATAAGGATCCACAGCTCACACATGTGGCAGCATTTCAGGCTGAACAGAATGGTGAGGTCAGATGAAGAGTTGGCCTCCTTCTCCCAAGAGTTGGGGAGGTAATGGGTTATATTTGATATAGATGGTCATTTGCTTTGGCCAAGCCCAATATCTACCACTAAAAAAACAAGAGGCTTAGAGCTCTGGATGTTGAGGGCATGCCTCTAAAAGACTAAGAGGAGACAGTAGAAGTGTCTTCCATGAGTAATAAGTTTATTTTAGAATCTGCTCTCCATGCTTGTCTTCTCTTCTCCCCAATAAAGAATTATGGGAGTGCTGACTGTGTGTGGACCAAATGGTTTCACTTCAGTGCATCCTCCATAAGGTAGGAAATGTGCTACTATTTTAAACCATACCTTACCAAATCTGTGGACTTGCACCAAATCCAGTCATTCTATTCTGAACCTTTCAGTGTTTCTTGATACCTCTGACCACTATTTTATCATTAAATATTGAGCAGACCTGTGCTTCCAGTTCAGTGGGCACTAGCCACCACCCATATGTGGCTACCAGGCAGTAATCCTACTAGCTGAATGCAGTGCCAGGAGGAGTATTATAAACTAGATGTCAGACTTTGAAGACTTCATATTATTAATAGAATGTACAGTATCCTGTTAGTATTGTTTTTATATTGATAACTTGTTAAAATGGTATATATATTGGGCTAAATAAAACATACTATTAAAATTATGTTTCTTTTTACATTTTTTAATGTGGTAAGTACAAAGTTTTAAATTTCACCCATAACTCATGATATTTTTATGGGACAGTGTTGTCCCAGGCCTGGTTTACATGATAACATTTTCCTCTAATTTATCTCATGCCTCACAAATAAGTTAATTATTTCTTGCTCCTTTCTTTCTGTCTACTGACTGTAGATGGAGGACTGTAGCTTTGGGGGAGCTAATTCTCTCCCCCCATAAGTCCTATTACTCTCTATTTGCTTGAACTTGCCTTCTATGTGAATAAATAATTATAAAACTTAACTGTCATCTTCTGAATTTTCCCCTGTGTTTCCTGACTTTCCTGTTCCCTGCCATCATAGATGTCCTCTTTTTGTGAGGAAGTGGGGTACTCGTGACTGAACTCAGGGGCACTCGACCACTGAGCCACATCCCCAGTCCTATTTTGTATTTTATTCAGAGACAGGGTCTTACTGAGTTGCTTAGCGCTTTGCTTTTGCTGAGGCTGGCTTTGAACTCATAATCCTCCTGCCTCAGCTTCCTGAGCCACTAGGATTACAGGGGTGCACCACCATGCCCAGCAGAGATGTCCTTTTCACTAACCAGGACAACTGCAGTACATTTCTTTCTTAACTTCTTCTTGGTCCCCCAATTCTTACCCTTTTTGAATATGCCCCATGCAGAACAAGATTCATCTGTTGTTGGGTTGTTTGAATAGGTCATTGTCCAAACTCTGAGGTGATTCCCAGTTGCCTCCTGGATCATGGTGAAGATCTTGATGATGGGCTTTAATTTAATCCCAGACAGATTCCTAAGGCCACTGATACTGTATCCTGTAAGGCTTCTCTTAGGGGTCAGGGTTCCAATTAAACCAAACTACAGATTCTCTCTGCTTAAAGACAGGAATCATCTCTTTGAGAGTATAGTGTGGTTTTTTAATATTTTGCCTATGCAAGCAAGATATCGAAGGTATGAATCAGTTTCACTGGAATAATAAGAATATCATCTTCTAGAGATTATAGAAGGATTAAAAAAGAAAAATGTATGCAAAGCACTTACCATAGAACTTTATACATAGTAAGTATATGTATTCACTTTTAGCTGTCATTATTTATCTCACTTTGAGCTATCATCTGGAATATTTTACCCTTTCCTCTTAAGTTATCTTGTTTCATTTTTTTTTAAATGGATAGGAAATAGTAGAAGAAGCAGGAATATAAGAAATTGAAGCAATTTCATCTCCTTAAGGAAAGCTTTTAGAATATTAGTTGGATTTTTGATAAGCTGGATTATTAAACCAACCCCTCCTACACTTTGTTTCTTCCATCTCCTCTCTACAGATTTGATTGCTAATATCTCCTTCTGGGTTCCTTTCATTGTTTGTGGTCCTTCTGATTACATAAATTACTCCAGGAAGGATGAGGAGCATATTCTACTTTCTTGGGGCCATTTCTCCTTGGAAAGTACTCCCCATGTTCCATGTGCTTTGTCAGCAATATTGACTTTACCAGGAACTGAGACTCCAACCACTTTATTCCCTGATTCTTCATTTTTCTGTTAAACATTATACTATAATGAAAACTGTGTTGCTGTCTTTGGGAAAAGTTGTAAAAAAAAATCATCATCGTAGCATATAATGGCCTCAGAATACTTTCCCCTCCTTTTGGTGTGGTGATGATGATTTTTTTGCTGTCTGCCATGATACTTAGAGTCCTTGGCAACCAAATATGTGTTCGTTTTACCTTGCTTCTGCTACAGAGCCCTGCTCTCCTGTTCTTATGACCTCAGCCCTTCTCCAGTCAAGCCTGAGTTCCAGCTGCCCTACACAGACCCCTCTCACTCTTCGATCCCTTCTCACTCTTTGAAGCCCTAAGCTTAGGCACACCCCGCCCTAAGCCTTCTCATTCTATAATACTGCTCCAGAGAAAGAAAGCTCAAAATGAACCTTTAAAAAAAGGCTTGTATTCTTCCTACCAGAATTTCTGTTCTTCATTCTTGGTGGGTCATCGTTCTTGTCACCTTTATCTGTTTCCTTCTTGGGGAAAGGGAGTTACAAGCCCAGGTGGGTGTTCTGGATCCATATTGCTTCATTATCCAAAGGGAGGCACTCTAATGACTTCCTTTAAAATAGGAGAGGAAGCAAGAGTACAAGAAATTGAAGTGGGAACTTGGGGCGCCTAATGTTCAGTTATCACAGTGGCTGGATATTGTTGACTTCCCACTTTTTTCTTCTTGGAACACAGAATTGATTAAATGGAAGCAGCACAAACATTTTCAAGAGAATTGAGTTCACTCAAAAAGTGCTGGTTTTTTTCCTGCTTTTCTTCTGCTAATCTTTGGTTTGGTACTAAAAAAAGAAGAAAAGAAGAACTTTGAAATTACTTTGAAACAAATTCTGCCAGCTAATTTCCAGGCCCTTTATGCTTCATTGATATCCTCCATATCTCTTATTAGAGTTGTAATCTTGTCTGTTTAATAGATGAAAGGATTCATCGATTAAACTGGGGTTTTTCCCTCTAACCTAAGACTTACGTTGTAAAGGTACATTAACCACTCTTTTTGTTGAGTTTAGATATAGGGATGAAATTGCAAGTGATCCAGGGAATTTTTAAAGGTAAAAAATAATTTATATATCTCTTCAGTTTGATTCAGTTAGGCTGAGTTATTTGAAATTTCACAGGTATGCTATGTGGGAATTTGAAAATCCAACAGCAATATTTTGAGAATTAGAAATTCTAGAAGTATTTGTTAAAATGTGCCTGATTTAGGTTTATGGAACAAATGTTTATTACAGTGTCACCTCTGATAGTGATTGAATTCTAGGAATGTGACTAAGCCAATATAATTAACTGGGGCAAATTCAGTTCTTAGACTTAGACAAAGTATATAAAAATCATTGGCAGTTGTTCATGTCCCAAGAGAAACTTTAAAATATTTTTATCATGTCTTCATGAATTATTATTTTCTATAGTTTATTCATGCAGTTTATTTATTTATTTTTTTTAAATCCCCGACAGCAGAATGTATTACAATTCTTATTACACATATAGAGCACAATTTTTCATATCTTTGTATAAAGTATGTTCATGCCAATTCATGTTATTATAAGTGTACTTTTGCATTACAATTCTTATTACACATATATACCACAATTTCTCATGTCTCTGTTTACAAAGTAGGTTGACACCCAATTCTTGTCTTCATACATGCACTTTGGATAATGATGACCATCACATTTCACCATCCTTGCTAATCCCCTGCCTCCTCCCTTTCCCTTCCTCCTCTCTTCCCTATCTAGAATTCATCTATTTGTCCCATATTCCCCCTCCTTACCCCCTTTATGACTCAGCCTCCTTATATCAGAGAAAACATTTGGCATTTGTTTTATGGGGATTAGCTAATCACTTAGCATTATCATCTCCAATGCCACCCATTTACCTGCAAATGCCATAATTTTATTATCTTTTATTGCTGAGTAAAATTCCATTGTGTATATAAGCCACATTTTTTTATCCATTCCTCCACTTAGGGCATCTAGTTTGGCTCCACAGTTTAGCTATTGTGAGTTGTGCTGCTATAAACATTGATGTGTTTGTGTCTGTGTCCCTGTAGTATGCTGTTTTTAAATCCTTTGGGTATAGGCCGAGGAGAGGGATAGCTGGGTCAAATGCTGATTCCATTCCCAGTTTTCCAAGGAATCTCCATATTGCTTTTCATATTGGCTGCAGTCCCACCAGCAATGTATGAGTGTACCTTTTTCCCCACATCCTTTCCAACACTTATTGTTGTTTGTTTTCATAATAGCTGCCATTCTGACTGGAGTGAGATGAAATCTTAGAGTAGTTTTGATTTGCATTTCTCTGATTGCTAGAGATGATGAGCATTTTTTCATATTTTTATTGATTGATTGTATATCCTCTTAGAAGTGTCTTTACCCCTCACACTTCAGATAGAGCACTAATCTCTGGGGTATATAAAGAACTCAAAAAGCTAAGCACCGAAAAAACAAATAACCCAATCAACAAATGGGCCAAGGATCTGAATATATATGCAGTTTCAATTAAAATAAATCATATTTGCTAAGCAGATAAACTTATAGAACCTTCTTTTTGCTTTCATGAACTGCATGTACATAGTTATATTCCTGCCAGTTGTACTGTACATAGGGAGAGCAGTTTAGCTCTGCAGAAAGTGCATGTTATTATTTATTTGGCTGATGATTTTTGGAGTGTTAGGTTGCTCAAATGCAACCTGTCTACACATCAATGTAATCACTTAATTCAGTGTTACAAAAATGATATAACTGTTAAAGATTTTATCATTGCCCCTAATTTTTTAACATTGCCTTTAGAAATTTTGCTTTCTAATAGCATTAAAATAAAAGTAGTACTTATTGGCACCACCTATTGGTTAGATTTATAGTATGTTATTGTTTTACTGATTTTTGGATTTTCCTAATCATTAAACCACAGTCACTTTTTAATTCTTTGCAAGTTTTTAAAATATTCAACTTATTCAATTATATAAATGTAGCAAGAATAATGCAAAGAATTACTAATTTCCCAAAGGTTAATATTTTATTACTTTTCCTTTATCTCCAAATATACCCCCACCGTAAACACACTTAAATTAATATTATTGAGTTGGTATAATTCTTAAAGATTACATCAGTACTCCTGATTTTTTGTATGTGTGTGTATGTATATATATATATATATATATATATATATATATCTGTGTGTTTATATATATATATATATATATGAATGTATATATAAACATGTTCACATACATATTCTACTTGTATATTTGCATTTATTTTTCTGAACTGCTTGAGAACAAATTTCCTCTCTTACAAATTGCCTCTTTTATTTCAGAACATGGTAACATAGCTAGAGTATGATGATCAAAATCCAGAAGTTAATATTGATATAATGATGTACAGACCTTATTAAAATTTTGACAATTTTAATAATAAAAAAAACCCCGGGCTATATTACATGTGGTTGTCATATCTGTTTAATTCTTTTTTTCTAAACCATTTCTCTTGACTGAAGAAAAAAATATAGTTCAAGATATGATACTAAATTAGACTCTTATCTATTCTTTAAAACCACCAGTAGTCTTAAAAAAAAATAACCCCATTGTTAACAAATAGAAGAAATGTTTAGAGCTTAATGGTATTTTTTAAATTACATTTTTCTGATTTTGATATAATCAGTAGGAATACTCTTTAGAAGGTTTTATATATATANTTTCTTTTATTAAAAAAATCAACCTGCTGAACAGCTCCAAAGCTACAATTATGTCAAACATGGAAATATTTATTGATTTTCTTCTGGAAACCATAAGCATGGACATGCTGAATCAAACAGACTATATATAAATTAGTTTCATTTGGATCCATACTGTCCTATTTATTATTGATAGAATCATATATTGTATTTTTCATTATTTTTCTTCTGAGCCTTCTTTTTTTTAACATCCTTACAAATTTAGGTCAGAAGATATGTGTTCATTATATTTTTACCAATGGCTAGTCTTTGATGCAATCATAAGTGAACATCAGACTTTGAAAAGAACATTCATCTTCTAAGATTTTCCATCATGTTGGAGGTTGTATAGTTAAAATGTAGTCAGAAGTCGTCAAATATTTTGGAGTCAGAATAACAAAAATGTATTATATTTTTCTATTGAATTTCTTTGATGTATCTTTAGGATTTAAGAAAACCAGGTATCTTATATACTACCTAGCTGCTAACAGACAAGGGAAATGTGCTACATAATTCTCCTTGGGACAGTCTTTTAACTTTTTTGCTTATCCCCAAATTCAACTCATTTCTCTTAGTTTTAATCTTCTCATTCTTTGCTCTGTCATTCTTAATGTGACTTTACTCTTTCTTTCTCAGTGGTGTAGTGTATATTGTCCTTGGTACTATTTTCATTGAAGAATAATTTCTCTAAGATGTTTCTGCAGTAGATTAGACTACTAAGGAGAGACTTGAATGTGCTTTGAGCTCTTTTTTTCCCCCAAATACATCATTTAATTTCTTATTGAAGTATTTTTTGTATGCCTTATCCTGTTGACATTGTCACATACCAGCTATGTAATATTGATTATAAATTTTTTCAGTTCTTACTCTTTCCAGTTATAAAATTGTGATAATAAGAATAATTACTTTAGAGGTAGTGTTGTGAGAAAATTATATATATATATATATATATATATATATATATATATATATATATATATAAACACATATATATATATATATATATATATATATATATATATATACATACATACATACACACACACACACACACACATATATATATATATATGTATACACACACACACATAGAAGTATTTCAACAAGATAATATATATGTGAATATGGAAGTATTCCAATAAGTTCTTTTTAAATTAGTGATTAGAGCCATATATGCTTTTCTAATACAGGGAATATATCATCTCCTCACCCATCTTGAGTTCATGACTGACTTCCCTATCACAAAAGACAAATTAGTAAGAGAAGAGCATACAGATGTATTTAATGTAAGTTTTGCCTGACAAGGAAGCTTTCCTTAGAAGAAACAGTTAGACTTTACTGTTTTTCAATATTAATTTGTCATACAATGGGAAGTCATGGAGAAATATGATAGAATTATATTTTGTAATATAATTCCATATAATATATGATGGGAATATTTTATTATGGTAATAAATTGGAGGAAATGTAGTAAGCCCTGTTTATTCAGGTTCTTCTCTGCCAGACTTTTCATTTTCTGAGATAAAGATACTGTTTTCCTATGGGTATAAGGAGAGCACCTCTAACATAAAATTCTGATGACCTATTTTAGGGGAGAAGAGCAGGGAAGGTAAGAGTAGCCTTCCTGCATATATGATGTTCCTAAAAATAGTGTGCCATATTTTAGGGTAACATGTCCTAAGTCCCATCAGTATGCTACACACACACACACACACACACACACACTCTCTCTCTCTCTCTCTCTCTCTCTCTCTCTCTCTGTCTCTCTCGCATGCACACGCGCACACATACTTACGAAATGGCCTTCCACCAGTGGATTCCTAGGTACTTGAAGTCATGAAAAAAGAAATACATGTAGATAATTAATATTTACAGTAAAAATGAACAAACACACAAAACCTTTTTAACCTTGACATAATCCCATTATATACTCTTGAAATGTTGAGATCCTAAATCAGAACGAAGATAAAAGTGTAAGGTGAAAAATTTCCGTTAATCAAAAGGGAAATGTTAAAAAGCCTCTGAATGGTCTCATCCACCCCTGAAATTACAGCTGCCACCAAACGTGGATGGGCTTCTCTCCAGCTCTCAACTCTTTTCTAAGTAGAACTCAGTGAAAATGAATAAATTTCATATGTCTCTTAACATCCCTTCATTTTACACTCAATGATTCATGTATTTCTCTGGTCTTATTTTCTTTATGACTCTTAGTTGTGGTCTAACCACTTCTTTGACAAAAACATGAAAGCCTTCCCAAAACTGTGAAATTTGGAACTAGGAGATCTGTGGACTGGTAGTTATAATCACAAGATTATTTGTTCATGCTATTTTTTTTTTTTTACATACCAAGAGGTAAGGCATCCCAACAGTTATCCAATTCAAAGATGAAAGATGTCAGGGAGGTAATGATCAGAAGGTGATCCTATTGTCAGACCCTTTGAATTATCCTCAATAATATCAAAATTGTATTTTTAAGAGTTTATTTACTTTAAGGGAGAAATAGCCATACTCACAAATTTAGTAATACAGGCTGAAAGTCAGAAATTAAGATGGACCTATTGAGAAAGAAGAATGGAAGAATATTCTTTTCCCATTCACTGTTCAGTTGCTCTCTTTCTTCTCTCTCATTCTTTATTTTCATTTTAAAATGACTTGTAAAGTACATGTGAAAGAGGAATTGCATCTTCGTATTTGGACAGGAGCAATATTTATAACATAGATGTCTGGATCTGCAAGATGACAGTATTAAAGGACAGCTGTAAATTTGGTCATCTGGTCCTGCTGGATCAAGACTGAGCAAGTAGGCTTCCTTTTTCCCATGATCAGCATATTATTGCTCATTGTTCCCATGTTGCCATCTTGATTTTATTACCTAACCTGGCTCATTTCTACACTCTGGTTTCTTCCAGATGCTCTGAAGTTTGCTCATTGACTCATTTCTGACAGTGTTGTCTCACTTCACATCATGCCTTTAAACATTTGCCCTCCTTTTGTTTCTATGCTCTAGAGACCCAGGGCTCTGACTTCCCAATGTAAACACCTTGCCAGATCCAGCCAGAATTTTACTGCAGGGTGTATCTTTGAAAGTTTTCTCTGGCTCAGAGTTGAACTCAAAAAAGATTTGTAGCTGCTAGTGTATTCATTTAAAAAGTCCATTACCTTAAATTATAGTTTTAACTTACAGCATTCCAGTGCCTGTAGCAAAAATTAAATGATTAATTTTCTAAGTCAAGTACTTAGGGGTGAATAGAGGTAAAAAATTCTTGCTTTAATAATATCGAAGTTGTAGGTATTTCAGAAATGAATTGATTTTATTGAAGGTGATTTTCTGAAATAATCTAATAACACCATCTTTAAGAAGTTTTGCTGAGCTCAGGATATTGGTGATTTTGTAGGACAAGCTTTAAAAACCTACCAATTAAATTTTGCTCTTAGCCCTTACCTTCCAAACACATACAAATTGTGGAAGTGTTGTCCAGAGGTAGTATTTGGAGAGTTTGCTACAGAATGGTGATGTGAAAAGCTACAGCAACCTGCTCCAAGTTGAAACAACAATAACTGATGAAAATTATATTTAAAGGGGGATTAGCATCTAGAGATTTTCCTAAGAGCATAGAGCCAATGAAGAAACCTGCATTCAAGAATGATGATTATATTCTATAAGTGCAGTTGTACCACAACCCACTTCCTCCTTTTTGTCTGCTTGAGCTCAGCATGATGGAAGCTCCCATCCAAGCCAAAGAGATGGGGTTCCCATTTCTCTTAGCTTCCAGTCAAGGAATATAATATCTCACCAGGAAAGGACAGGCCACTACCCTCTCTCATCCCCCCAACTTGGAGATGCACAGACTGAAATCCTGCAAGTGTGGCTGAGAGGTTGGAGACTCCCTTCTTCTATCCAGTTCCCACTCATAGTGCAGATGGTCTGCCTCAGATGCAGAAGGCTAAGAATATTGGGGCACTGATTGCTGTTACCCTGGTTTGCTAATAGGGTAGAGACTTTTATTTGGGAGAAGCAAGTGACAGTTCCAGAGGTTACTACCTATAGTGGATTAAATGTTTGCATCCCTCCTCAAAATTCATGTGTTAATATTTTAACTCCCAATATCATGGAAATAGGAGTTAGAACCTCTGGGAGGTAATTAAACCATCAGTAAGGAGCTCTCATGACTATCATTAATATCCTTGTAAAAGACATCCCAGGGAGCTCTTTTTGCCCTCTTCCCACCATAGGAGGATATTGTCAGAAGACAGGTAGACTACTACCTGGATCCTCCCCAGAACCCAACCATGCCAGCACCTTGGCCTCAGACTTCCACTCTTCAAAACTGTGAGAAATATATTTATGTTGGTTTGTAAGTTATCTAGTCTGTATGGTACTACATTATAGCAACCAGAACTCAGACACTGCTCTAACCCAGCACCTTATTTATAAATCAGTGATGTCACTCCACAGAAGTGGTCTTTTATAGATGCTCCAGCTCTGGAATGGTGGCTCAGAGATTTGCCCACAGAGAGGCAGTCCCTATAGAGTTAAACTGAAATTCTCCTGAAAGGAACTAATCTAATTTGAAAGAGCATGTGGAAATTCACACTGAAGGAAGGTCTTGGAAAATATGGAGACTTGTGGAGAAAGAACAAAGAAAAATGAACAGAACCTCAGGAATACCATTAAGAACAAACATATGGTCTGGGGTTGTGACTCAGTGGTAGAACACTCACCTGGCATGTGTGAGGCTCTGGGTTTGATTCTAAGCACCACATAAAAATAAATAAATAAAATAAAAGTATCATGTCCATCTATAACTAAAAATAAAATTTAAAAAGTAGAACAAAAAAAAACATATGCACAATAGTAGTACTGGAAGAGTAGAGATAGAAAGTCACAAATATATATATATATATATATATATATATATATATATATATATATATATAGA
>NW_025999905.1:4738552-4754190 GCF_001458135.2 Marmota marmota marmota | reverse complement strand
TATATATATATATATATATATATATATATATATATATATATATATATATATATATATACTTTATATATTATATATCTATATATGTATCTTTATCTTTATATATATATTTATATAATATTTAATATTTCTATTATATTTAATGTATATTTATATGTTTATATCTACTTATATAAATATGTATTCATATATTATATGTATTTTTTTATATGAAGAAATATAGATATATAACATACATACATAAATATAGATACATAAAAATAGATACATAACTTTCCAGATTTGATAAAAACATCACAAATCCAAGAAGCTCAACAACTCTGACATGAGGAACAGAAAGAGACACACACCCAGGCATATCCTTGTGAAAATGATGAAAGAAAAAACAAAGTCTCGTTGAAAGCAGCAAGAAAGAAACAATTCCTTATGTCTGAGGGAAGTGCAGTAAGACTGTCTCTTGACTTCTCATATGAAACAGTAGAGGTGAGAAGGTAGTGGGAGGACAGATTAAAAGTCCGAAAGAAAAAAGTAAAAACTGTTAACCAAGAATCTTAAATTTTATTTCAACTTTCAAAGCACAGTAAAGACATTTCCAGACAAAAGAATTTGTTGCTAGCATACCTATCTCATAAGAAATATTAAAAGAAGTTCTTCCAGACTGAAAGCAAGTATTTATTACCAGAAAATTATCCAAATCTTTATGAAAAACAAAGAGTAGCATTAAAGCTGTTCATGGATTGTATAAAAGACAGTTATCAGTGGCTATTTCTTCTTTCCTTCTTTTTTTAATTGATCTCAGTACAGAGCCCCATCTTCTGTAGTCTCTGAGATCAGACAATCAGAAGCTGTCCATCATCCTCGTCTCCCTTATCCCCCTACATCTAACATAACATCGTGGCTTATTACTTCTTATACTTCAAGATATAGTGTTTTTTGCTTGTTCCCTATTTTTCCCCATCTCTATTGCAACCATGTTAGCTTTAGCCTCTGTTATTTCTTGCTTTCATAGCTGCAGTAGCCATTAGCTGGGCTCATGAGTTCTGCTCTTTTTCTTCCCAGTACCATTTTTCAGGCAAGATGAAGTGTACTTTTCTAAAATGGCAATTTTTTTCATGTTCTCTTTATTAAGAATTCCACACCAGGTTCTCATTACATATGTTTCTAAAGCATAAGTGTACTTTATCACAGCCTCCATAATTGCTGCCTATCTATCTGTCTCACCTCTGGCTACACCTGACTGTACTGGCTTCAGATACACTGGGCTTCTTGTTTCTTCATAACCCTAAGCTCTTTCTTATTGTGGGACTTTTACATATGATCATCCCACTACAAGGAGCACTCTCTCTCCATTTTTCACTTTACCTTCTTTTCTCTTTCAAATCTTAAATATTATTTTTTTAGAAATGCCTTCCATAGCCAATTATCCTTTATTATTTTTACATCTGTCTCTGCTTTATTTTATTTTATTTTAGTTGTAGAGGGACACACAATATCTATGTTTATTAATTTACATTTTTTAAGGAGAGAGAATTTTTTAATATTTATTTTTTAGTTTTCAGTGGACACAACATCTTTATTTTATTTTTATGTGGTGCTGAGGATCTAACCCAGCACTCCACGCATGCCAGGTGAGCGCGCTACTGCTTGAGCCACATCCCCAACCCCATATTAATTTACTTTTTATGTGGTGCTAAGATTCAAATCAGTGCCTCACACATGCTAGCAAGCACTCTGGCACTGAGCTACAGCCCCAGTCCCTATTTACTTTCTTTTTAAAAATTATTTATTTATTCTAATTTGTTATACATGATGGCAGAATGCAGTTTATTTCATATTACACATATAGAACACAATTTTTCAAGTCACTGATTGTACATAAAGTATTTTCACACCGTTCGTGTCTTCATATATGTACTTAGGTAATGATGTCTAACTCATCCCACCATCATTCCTACTCCCTTGCCCCCTTCCTTCCCCTCCCTCCCCTTTGCCCTATCTAAAATTTCTCCTTTCCTCCCATGCTCCCCCCACCATCACCATTATGAGTCACATCCTCATATCAAAGAAAACATTCAACCTTTGGTTTGGGGATTGGCTTACTTCACTTAGCATTATATTCTCCAACTCCATCCATTTACCTGCAGATGCCATGATTTTATTCTCTTTTAATGCTGAGTAATGTTCCATTATATTATATATATCAAAGTTTCCCTATCCGTTCATCGACTGAAGGGCATCTGTATTGGTTCCACAATTTAGCTATCGTGAACTATGCCTCTATAAACATTGATATGGCTGTGTCCCTGAGGTATGCTGTATTTAAGTCCTTTGGGTATAAACTAAGGAGTGGGATAGCTGGGTATAATGGTGGTTCCATTCCAAGTTTTCCAAGGAATCTCCATACTGCTTTCCAGATTGGCTGTACCAATTTTCAGGTCCACCAGCAATGTATGAGTGTGCCTTTTCCCCCACATCCTCACCAGCACTTATTGTTGTTTGCATTCTTGATAGCTGCCATTTTGACTGGAGTGAGATGAAATCTTAAAGTAGTTTTGATTTGCATTTCTCTAATTGCTAGAGATGCTGAAATTTTTTTCATATGTTTGTTGATTGATTGTATATCCTCTTCTGAGAAGTGTCTGTTCAGGTCCTTGGCCCATTTATTGATTGGACTATTTGTTTTTTTGGTGTTAAGATTTTTGAGTGCTTTATATATCCTACAGATTAGTGCTCCATCTGATGTGCTTGTGGTAAAGATTTGCTCCCATTTTCTAGGCTCTCTATTCACCTCACTGATTGTTTCTTTTGCTGAGAAGAACCTTTTTTTTTTTTTAGTTTGAATCCATCCCATTTATTGATTCTTGTTTTTAATTCTTGTGCTATAGGAGTCTTATTAAGAAAGTTGGGGCCTAACCCAACATGATGGAGATTTGGGCCTACTTTTTCTTCTATTAAGTGCAAGGTCTCTAGTTTAATTCCTAGGTCCTTGATCTACTTTGTGTTGAGTTTTGTGCATGGTGAGAGATAGAGGTTTAATTTCATTTTGTTGCATGTGGATTTCTAGTTTTACTAACACCATTTGTTGAAGAGGCTATCTTTTCTCCAATGTATGTTTTTGGCACCTTTGTGTAATATAAGATAACTGTAGTTATTGGGTTAGACTCTGTGTCCTCTAATCTGTACCATTGGTCTACCAGTCTATTTTGGTGCCAATACCATGCTGTTTTTGTTACTGTTGTTCTGTACTATAGTTTAATGTATGATATAGTTATGCCACCAGTTTCACTCTTCTTGATAAGGATTACTTTGATTATTCTGGGTCTCTTATTTTTTCAGATGAATTTCATGATTGCTTTATTTTTATTTTTTTATTTGTTTTAATTAGTTACACATGATAGTACAATGACCTTGACATATCATACATTTGAATCAAACAGGATATAATATCTCATTTTTCTGAGTATAAAGGTTGCTTTTTCTATTTCTTATAAGGGATGTTATTGGGATTTTGATTGGGATTGCAGTGAATCCGTATAGTGCTTTTGGTAGTGTGGTCATTTTGACAATATTAATTCTGCCTATCCAAGAACAAGGTAGATCTTTCCATCTTCTAAGGTCTTCTTTAATTTCTTTCTTTACCATGTTGTAATTTTTATTGTAGAGGTCTTTCACTTCTTTTGTTAAATTTTTTTTTAGACTATTGTAAATGGGGTGGTTTTCATAGTTTCTCTTTCAGCAGATTTGTCACTAATGTACAGAAATGCCTTTGATTTATGGGTGTTGATTTTATATTCAACTACTTTGCTGAATTCATTTATTCTAGGAGATTTCTGGTGGAATGTTTTGGGTCTCCTAAGTATAGAATCATATTGTCTACAATTAGTGATAATTTGAGTTCTTCTTTTTCTATCCGTATTCCTTGAATTTCTTTCACTGTCTGATTGCTCTGGCCAGTGTTTCAAGAATTATGTTAAATAGAATTGGTGAAAGAGGGCATACCTGTCTTATTCCAGTTTTTAGAGGGAATGCTTTCAGTTTTTCTCTATTTAGAATGATGTTGGCCTGGGGCTTAACATAGATCGCCCTTACAATGTTGAGGTATGTTCCTGTTATCCCTAGTTTTTCTAGCGTTTTGAATATGAAGGGATGCTGTATTTTATCAAATGATTTCTCAGCATCTGTTGAGATGATCATATGATTTTTATCTTAGAGTTATTGATGTGATGAATTTCATTTATTGATTTCCGTATGTTGAACCAACCTTGCATCCCTGGGATGAACCCTATTTGATCATGGTGCACTATCTTTTTGATATGTTTTTGTATTTGATTTGCCAGGATTTTTAATTGAGAATTTTTGCATCTATATTGGTCTGAAGTTTTCTTTCTTTGATGTGTCTTTGGTGATATTGGCCTCATAGAATATGTTTGGAAATGTTCCCTCTTTTTCTATATCATGAAATAGTTTGAGAAATATTGGTGTTAGACCTTCTTTAAAGGTCTTGTAGAACTCAGTTGTGTATCCATCTGGTCCTGGTTTTCTTGGTTGGTGGGCTTCTGATGGCGTCCTCTATTTCCTTGCTTGAAATTGATCTGTTTACAGAAATATGGAATAACTAGAATTCCACTAATGAGAAAATAAATTTGTAAGTTTTGTAAAGTGATTTAATTTGTCTTATAAAATATGATCCAGTAATTCCAGTCCTCAGTATATCCCCAACATCACTGAGTACAGTTGAACATCTTTCTGTATTCTTTGCATGTAGGTGACATATAAAAATAAAACAGAGGCTTAACAAAAAAAAAAAGAAAAAAAAAAGAAATTGATCTGTTTAAATTGGGTATATCATCCTGTTATAGTTTAGGAATATCATATGTCTTTGGAAATTTGTTGATACCTTCAATATTTTCTATTTTATTAGAGTACAAATTTTCAAAATGATTTCTAATTATCTTGTGTATTTCTGTAGTGTCTGTCATAATATTTCCTTTTTTCATCATGGATGTTAATAATTTGAGTTTCCTCTCTCTTTCTCTTCATTAGTATGGTTATTGGTTTATCAATTTTATTTACTATTTCAAAGAACCACTTTTTGTTTTGTCAATTTTTTCAGTTATTTATTTTGTTTCAATTTCATTGATCTCAGCTCTGATTTTATTTATTTCCTGTCTCCTACTGCTTTGGGGGTTGATTTATTCTTCTCTTTCTAGGGATTTGAGATGTATTGTTAGGTCATTTATTTGTTGACTTTTTCTTCTTTGAAGGAATGAACTCCATGCAATGAACTTTCCACTTAGAACTGCCTTCATATTGTCTCAGAGATTTTGATACGTTGTATCTGTGTTCTCATTCACTTCTAAGAATTTTTAAGTTCCTCTTTGACATCTTTTGCAACCCGTTGTTCATTCAGTAGCATATTATTTAGTCTCCAGATGTTGGAGTACCTTTATTTTATCATTGATTTCTGATTTTATTCCATTGTGATCTGATAGAATGAAGGGTAGTATTTTGCTTTTTTATATTTGCTACAGTTTGCTTTGTATCATAATATATGGTCTATTTTTGAGAAGCATCCATGTGCTGCTGAGAAGAAAGTGTGTTGGCTCTTTGATGGATAATATACTCTATATATGTCAGTTAAGTCTAAGTTATTGATTGTATTTTGATTTCTGTAGCAGGCAAAATTAAGCTTCAAATTTGAGAGTGAAATAAAAATAATAAAAAAACTAAAAGAATTTACAGCAAGAAAGCCTGTATCATAGAACATTCTTGGCAAAATATTTCATGAGGAGGAAATGAAAATAACAATGAAAATCTGCAAAGGGAAGAACTACAATTAAGAAAAAGCCAACCAAAGGAGAAACCAAGTCAAGCTGAATACCAAAAATAAACAAAAATGACCAGTAATACAAATCATGTCTCAATAATTACCCTAAATGCTGATGGCCTAAACTCACCAATCAAAAGACGTGGGCTGGTAGATTGGATTTTTAAAAAAGACCCAACAAAATGCTGCTTTCTCATAGGAAAAGATGCCCACAGACTGAAGGTGAAAGACTGGGCTAAAATATACCATTCACATGGCCTACATAAGCAAGCAGGGTTTTCCATCCTCAAATCAAATAAAGTAGACTTTAAGTCAAAGTTAATAACAAAAAGGGTAAAGATTGACCTTTCATACTGCTTAAGGGAACCATACATTAATAAGACATAACATTTATAAATATACATACCCCAAACAATGGAGCATCTACATTCGTTAATAAGACTCTTCTCAAGTTCAAGAGTCAAATAGACCACAATGCAATAATTCTGGGTGACTTTAACAGACTTTTTTCACCAATGGATAGATCTTCCAAATAAATGCCCCCCCTTTTTTAACAACAGTTACCACAATATAAAGGAAGAAAATTCTGGCAGGGTACACAAGAAATTGTGTATGTTGATTAATTCTGAAAACAGAACTCAGGAAGTGGGATAGGGAAGTATATTTCCTTCAATAACAGGACTTTTTGTACAATTTGAACTATTTAACATATACTTGCTCTACTTTAAAATTATTGCATCTAGTTAAATTTTTAAATGTTCAATGATTAATGACTAGGACACTTGATAAGTATCTTACTTGATGAATAAATAACAACAATAATATGTATACCCTCAGATATGAGATGTATTTCTCAAGTTTGTTTCTGTTGTTTATGAATGCCAAATCAAAGAGTAAAATGGAAGATGAAAATAAATTTTCAAATCCTAAGGGTTTGAAATCCTAAAAAATTTTCCTGGCTTTGAGGTCTAAGGCCCTAATGCACTTGTCTAATCCTTATTGTTAGACTCGTGAATACTTTGAAGTTTTTCGCATTTGCTAAGTAATAATGTGAGGAATGACTCTTGTATTTTGGAATATACCTTTAAAATAATGCCTTAGAAGTAGGATTATGAAGGGAGCATATGAACTTTTTTTATGACTGTTTCTGTAAGGTACCAAAATAAAAGAAGGTTTGTATGTTCATTTTTGAAGAAAAATAACGCAACCTAGAACAGAGAATATCAAAGGAATTTAGAAGATAAGGGGCCTGAAGATTCAGAATTATAGACTTACAAGTAGGAAGGGGAGAATTAAGGGAGGGGGACAATTCTTGTTTTATATATTGGTTTATTTCTGTGATCTCTGTGGGCTCAAGGTAACCTTCTGAGATTAGTTCTGTCTTCTTTAATACTTTATGATATTAAGTTTAATCCCTTATTATTTTTCATCTTGACTATTAAAATTATCTGTAATAAGTATTCTGCCACCTCTTTTTCTGTGTCACTACCAAAACCGTTCAGCTAGGCCTATTTTTTGAAAAGAGTTTTTTTAAAGCTTTCGAGTATTTTGGCTGAGTTGGAATGAATAGCCTAATTCAGTGCTCTTCATTTAACTGTATTTATTTTGAGAAAAAGTAATATGAAGCAATTTTTTTTGGCTTTTTCTTAGCATAGCATATTTTTCTAAATGCTTTAAATGAAAAAGGATCATTTCAGTTACTCATCAAACATCTTGAAACTTCTAATTGAGGAAATAAAGGATTGATAATAAATATTAATCCTTATTTAATTGAAGGTTTATTTACCACACTTGTGTGGTAACTCAGGAAAATGAAAAGAAAAAAAAACAATTATACAGTATTACATACATTTTTACATTTCTCAAGTCAATATTTTAGTCATTATTATAATTTTATTCTATGCCTTAATTTAGTACATTTATAAAGATTTTGGAGCAAAGTTTTTGAATTAAATTTTGGTAACCTTGGTAGTTTTTAAATACCTACATAATTAGAGTAATTTTTTGGTTGGTTAATTAATTTACCAGTTACAATTACCATTCAGTTGTCCACTAAAGGCACACTATTATTCTTTCTTCATGAACCCTTGTGTTATTAGAAAACAATAGGAATTTCAAGGATATTAAAATAAATCAGCTTTTCAAAACAGGGTGGATCTGACTGTTGTAACTTCCCCTTTTACTACAAACAGATGAAAATGCTATTTAAATTACAAACAAAATGTGTTAAGAAATAGAAAATTGATTGTCACTTCCACACTTGTGGCACATGGGATTCGTGTGAAAAAATGACACCCAGTAAAGATGAGTCATAATAAGCCATACTAGTAATGATCATCAACCCTGAAATCATCAACAGTGAGGCAGAGAAGAAGAGGGATCACGACTTCCTAGAATTTGAGGTAATAGCTTTCAAGTAAAGACTAAGGTAGCAAAAGAGATTCATAACGAGAGAGAGAGAGAGAGAGAGAGAGAAAGAGAGAGAGAGATTGATTGATTGATTGATTTTAAAATCAGTGCACCAAAAGATGTCAGTTGAGCATGTTTGCCTGACATCACTCCAGGCACAGGTGTATATCAAAGAAAATTATAATCCCTGTCCTCTTGGCACTTAAATTCTGTTGGTCCTAAAGAATTAAAGAGGGCTTTAGACATCTTTTTTTGTCATTAATTTTTTTAAATGAAAGAACTGCTTATGTAAGAAATGAACACTGTTGAAAAATAAATAAGCTGAAATTATAGCTTAATATATTAGCCAGAGAGCTACACAAAGGGGGATAATCAAAAAACCTGAATAAACCTGTAAGAGATATGAAGAATTGAATGAAAAGATAAAAATGCATCTAATATGAATTCCAGAAAGAGCAAACAGAGTACACGTGAAAGCTGAGATATTTGAAAAGGTTGCAGATTTTGATTTTGCAGAAAATGCACATGCTCATTAAGAAGCAAAAGTCATAGCTGGGTGTGGTAGCACACACCTGTAATCCCAGTGACTCCAGAAGCGGAGGCAGGAAGATCACGAATTCAAAGCCAGCCTCAACAATTTAGCAAGGCCCTAAGTAATTTGGCAAGACCCAGTCTCTAAATAAGATGTAAAAAATGGGGATATTGTTCAATGGTTAACTGCCCGTGGGTTCAATCCCCAGATCCCCCTCCCCCCAAAAAATGGAGGAGGAAGAGAAGGAGAAAAAGTCACAAAACAGGATGAATGCAATTGAAGTCATTCCTAGATAAACTGTAGAACAATCAAACACCAAAATCAAAACTAGAACCCAGAGAGAAAATACTGATTACCTACACAGAAGTCATAGTCTCAGCATCACTTCCAGATGTCAGAATGCCTTGGAATTCTCTCTTAAAATTGCCGGGGACAAATGGCCAACTTTGAGTTGTATACAAGTCAAACTAATATTTAAAACTAAGAATGAGGAACTGGGGACACTGAGGATGGAGCTCAGTGATAGAGCACTTGGCTAGCATGTGCAAGGTGCTGGGTTCCATCCCCAGCACTGTAAAATAATAATAATAAAAACAAAACTCAGAATGAAACAAAATTGTGGATAAAGACCTAGAGAATTTACTACCCACATTCACTGAGAAGACTGGTCAGAAATGACCATCAGGAAAAAGAACTGAACCTAGAAGGACAGAAAGATAAGAAGTAAGAGTGTGCAAAGAGAATGGTAAATGTGATGTTAAATCTATTTACACATTGTTGGTAAACAGCAACCATTTAAAAATATCTCATCATTGGAGTTGCAAACATCCAAGTTCTCCAGACTTGTTCAAGAAGAGAATCATGTTGTTGATTAAATAGAGTCTTTATGTCAATTGTGTGTACTAAAACCTAGAAAACCCAGTCCGTTTAGAGGATAGAACTGAAGGGGCGGGGGTGGGGGGAGATGAAACAAAGAAAAATTCTAACAATTGAATAACAGAAATTAAGTTAGTAAGATAATCTCTGCTACTCAAGGGTTCTGAATTTATCACTTCTTTGGAGCTTTGACTTTTTAATACCTGGGCACAATACCTGTCTATTTTTTTGTACACTGCCTACCTGTATTGGTCAGTTACAGCTTTGTCAAACCTTTCATGACATAGCATCCATCTTGATAGATAGAACTAGCTTGTAATAGTTGACTTTATCTAGTGGTAAGAGAGCAAGTCTATTTAAAAAGTATGTTGTTGATTTTTTGATGTATGGAACTTAGGGAACTTTGGCCATTTTTGGTAGAAGCTAATTTATTGATGATCATGGTAGGGAGGGATAAGAAGAGAACAATTGGTGCAGTTTGACAATAGCAGTGGCAATGGTTCTTGCAGCAACTGCATCTAACTTCCTTGAGTACTTCCTTTGTGCCAGGCATAGCCCAGGTGTTTTATGGAATTGGTGCTATTGTTGTCTTCACTCTACAGACATGGGAACTAAAGCTCAGAGAAGTTAACATCGAGACAGGCTCTTGCCGCGTGTGATGTACTTCTGAAACTGCATCAATTAATAATATCATATATTTGTCCTGGCTTTCCGTTTTTGCATTGCTATACATCAGAGCTACATGTTATTTGGTTCATTAGTGGCAAAATGGCTGATGTAGTCTAAAATTAATCTTGGCTGCTACTTACAAATCCTGCTGTGTTTGCCATTTTTTATACAAAAATAAAGAATTTTATGAATTTAAAAGGAACCATCTTGGAGAATTAGTTTCAATTCTCATAAAACTAGAGCTACCAAACAATCAACCACATTCAGTGTAACAGGTACCAAACCTTTTTTTTTTTTTTTAAACACTTCAGGACTGCTCTATATGTTGAACTTAATCCTGAATAATTTGCTGTTTTGTGGCAGACAACAGATAAATTAATGACTATGCTTTTGATTAAAATTAGCTATCAAGTTTTATAATTGAGACTTAAACATCTAGATTGGTGTGAAAGTTCAGTTTAATGATTACATTTCTTCTAAGAAGGGGAACATTTCTCCCATACCAAGTTCAATTGAGTACTAAAATCAAGTGTCAGAAAAAGTGATGCAAACATTACTTACATAGTTTAAAAATTAAAGAATTAACCTGGTTCCTTAGCTTGTTTTACAGGTTATTTTAAATCTCTATAAAAATTGTGCCCTCAACTTTCAAATTCTTTCAGTAACAAATTTTTACCTTATTTTTATATTCCTTTTATACACTTAAGCCATTTTGCCTTATGCTCTATTTTTTTTTTTTGTATGTCTTACTTTCATTATTAGATTGTCAATTCCTTAGGAGCAAGAACCCTATGTTGTATATCCTTACATACCACCTTCTACTTCCTCTCTAATCACATTACTGTTGGTCATAGTGTTTTAAATTATGGCAGGAATGAGGTAAAGTGTATGGATAAAATTTTGAAAGTTGCAACACCCCCAGAGATAGCAGGAATTTCCAAGACAGTGAAGTAGGATGACGAGGAAGAAAATGGAAAGAAAATACTCTTTTATGAACGTGCCCTGTGTCATAAATGACTAGACCCAAAAGGATAAGGCTAATCTTCAGGGAATTGAAATATACAAATATAGGTCTTTTTTTTTTCCTTCTGTCTTTATTAAGGTATAATTGGCACATGAAAATTATGTGTTTATGATATACAATGTGATCTTTTGACTTACATATACATTGTGAAATGATTAAATAAATATAATCAACGTATATCTGGGTGTATATGTGGTGACACATTTAAAATCTCCCTTAGCAATTTTCAAATATAGAATACATTATTAACTCTAGTGACTATGCTGTAGGTCCCCAGAACTTACTGGCCCTAACTGAAATTTTGTACCCTGTAACCAGATCTTCCCATCTACCTCATTCTCCCTATCCCACTCTGCCTAGCCCCTGGCAACCATTATTCTGTTCCCTGCTTTCTGTCTTCTATATATGAGTTCAACTTTGTTAGAAGGAATGTCTAAATATTTGCTCCCTTCTTTGCAAGGATGAGTAGTTTCTTAGTTTTAATATGTTATTTCTTCTTGTTGTGGTGACTCATTTATCCAACCTCTTGATTGTGGTCATGATAATTAAGGACCACTATAAAAATAGGATCAGGAATTTCCCTGATTGAAAAATAAATAGAAAGCAATGGCTCATTGTGGGCAGATCCTGTGGACTCACCACCAGTACCATGGCTTTGTTTTTGTTTGCTTTTTTTCTCTTATTGAAAGTACAGTCTTTCTTCACGTTTTTTAGTTAAGTATTATAGTTTTTTATGGAAAGAGAAGATGATTTGGGCAGAGCAAGTATATTGTGGTCAATCCCTCCATCCAGTTGACCTTTCCAGTCCTTGACAATAAGTTTTTCATTCTGGAACTCCAAATGGCACCCCACACACACCCACCACCACCACCACCACAATTTTTATTTCTGAGGTAGACAAAAGAAATAATTACAACTAATATCTATATTTTTCTAAATATTCAGGTTGAACATTTTATAGGATACATCAAACTTTTAAGTTTCTAGTTTTCTTTGTTCCACAGTATTTTGATTGTTTTCTCAACACTTTGGCATTCCCTTCCCTTTATCTACTACCCTCCATCCACTTCCTCCTCAGTAGATCCTCACTGTTTTTTGTACTCTCCCCTCTCTATGGCTTTTTAAAAAAATATTTTTTAATTGTCAACGGATATTTATTTATTTTATTATTATTATTATTATTATTATTATTATTATTATTATTATTATTATTTACCATGCTGAGGATCAAGACCAGGGCCTCACACATGCCAGGCAAGCATTCTACCACTGAGCCACAAGCCCAGCCCCTCTCTATGGTTTTTGATGTCTAGGGAGTACTGATATATTTCTCTGTCCTTTATTACTCTCTCTTCATCCAGGTCTTTTCCTAAAACATTCATTTTTTCTCTTTTTGTATCTTCTTCAATTTTCTTCAAGATTCCTGTTGTCTCTAACTAAATGCTTGTGTGTGTGTGTGTGTGTGTAGTGATGCTGCTCCTCAAACTTTGTACACGCGAGGCAAACACTGTACCACTGAGCTACATCCCCAAAGCCCCTAAATGTTTTTCTTTTTGTCATTGTCTTACTCCTCCAGAAAAAAAAAAAAAAAGGTTATGTAAAAATAAAAAGAAGTCACTACTTGTTGAATGAATGCTGGCTCTTATGGAGCTAAACAAGAATGCCTGTCATCTTTCCTGGGTCTAACCCCTATACTGAAGAGCCTAATGTCTTTGCTTTCTCATTTCTATTGAGTATTTCTTCTTTTCTTCTTTCTTTCTTTCCTTCTACATACCTCAGAAGGTTACAAGTATTTCTGATCCAATCCTTCCATGAGAAGGCCCAGTAAAAGGATCTTCACTTACAAAAAAAAAATCACAGGATCTCAAAAATTGAGTTAAATTCATCTTATTCTGCATTTGAAAGCATCACATAGGTAATACACCGTGACTTTTGAACAGTTCTTTCCCTGGCAAGAAGAATTATTATTATTTACCATGTGTGTCATACACTGGTGTTTATCAGATACCAGCTTCTGATGATGGTAGTGATGATGGTGATGGTGGGGGTGAGTATTTGCAGGCAAAACGATGGAAGTGGGAAGAGAACAGAGGAGCCGCTCAATGAGTGGGATAGTAGAGGGTGTGAGTCAGGAAGAAGTAGCTGCTAGGACAGGTGGGCGGGAACACAAGTTATTATGTCTTCATTCTCTTGCCTCTAGGTTGTAAATGGAACCAGTAGTGCCATATAAAGTATCCCTAAGCTGTACAGAGAATTGCATCCACCAGATCATCTAGACCCACTTCATTCCACCTGGCTGTGGAAGGACCAACTCTCCTTGAAGGGTTCAGTTGCCTTAGTTGCCCAACTCAAGTGAATGGAGAGGTAGACAGGGATAGTTTGGTCAAAATGGGTGCAGATTTAAAGTTGTGAGTACCTGCCAGATTTAATTTAATTCTCATAGCAAACCCCTGAAACAAGTATCCTGTTAGATGCCTGTGGGAAAGGGCGAAGACAACATTGTGGTGGTGCCCCAGTCCCTCTTTCCTTTTTCTTTTGACCCTCTTGAAAAGCAAGCAAATCAACCAACAAAACACCACTTTTGCCATTATTATTTGCTGGTATTATTAGAGTAAAAAAAAGATCCTAATCTAGATGCATGGCAAATAAGTTTAGCATTTCCTTGTCATTACGGTATACTTGTGGTCCTACTTATGCCTTTGTCTCTAGAGAACATTCTCGTGCTGTTAGTTATGGGTCAGAGTGGAACCTGACATAGCATGGGCATTATCAAAGGGAAAAGCAGTGATAAATAACAGTATAGATTGAAGATCTCAAGGAAACAAATTTAACATTTTCTCGAATCCATCACCCAACTTCATTTTTAAATTACGTTCAGGTTAACGATGACAAAGTTTTTAAAAGTGAGTTACCTTTGACAAGTTTCATTTTCTATCACTAATGTAGGTGAGGAAACTTTCTGTCTTTTTTGTTTTAAAACAATAATGGACAAAGGAAGGGGGACTGAGAAAGCTGAAAGACACTACCTGTCTTTGAAATACATACAAACATTCACAAAGACATGACATTAATTTCTTTTTTGTGCTTCTTGCCAGAGAATTGGGGAAATTATGTATGAAGAAAGTGTCATTCATCTTCTGTATATCCCACTGTGATAATGTCACTGTAATTGGGGTTAAAAAAAAAAACAGATAATTTTTCTACTTTAGAGACTAAATTTCCTTTGTTTGTCAAGGTGTCCTGCATCTTGCCAATTCTCCTCAGGAGAAAATAAGTGCCATCCTGAGTTTCTACTGTGAATAATGACAAGAATGTAACCTTAGTTTTGTTACAATTATCTTTGTTTCTTAAGTTTCAAGAAAAATCGTCATCAATATCCTTTAAATCCCTGAATTATTAATGCCTTATGATTTATTGTTCATGCTTCTAATATATGATAAGTCATTATTCATAGGCCTTATAGAGTTGAGCAAAAAAAGCGAAAACTCTACTATTGACCTGCTGTCTTCTGGGGTCAGGTGGCCACCGTATTGCTAGGATGAGTGTTGGTGCAGAGATGTGCTTCCTTAGGTGGGGCTAGGGAGAGGCTGTGGGGGCTGGAACCAGGCTTCCTATAAGCCTCCTTATAGGTGAGAAAACTCAGAGTTTGATGATGGAGAAGTGTTACCTAGTTTCTGTTGATCTGCGTGAATATTAACCCATAGTTTACAACTGTGCTACCATAAAAATGGGCCTATTGAAGTACATGGGCTTCTATTTATGCTATTTCTATTCTGGTTCTAACTTGGTATCTCTCATTTGTTTCAGGGTTAGCCGTTTCCCTCCAACTATTGCACGGAGACATTGAACAAATCAGAAGAGAGTACTCATCCGTCTTTTCTCATGGAGTATCCATAACAAGGAAGTTGGGTTTTTCTAATATTATCATGCCTGGTAGGTTATGTGGGTAGGGTACACCAAAATGATCACACATGGGCATGTTGTCTGTTTTTGACATTTGAGAAATTTTTCAAATTGTCAATTTTGAGGAGTTCATGTGGGCCATGCTGAAGAATGAAATGAAGTGTGTGATAATAAGTTTTTGGTTTTTTTTTTTTCAAAGTGTTTGTACATCCTGATTATCTTAAGGTGGGTAACTAACTTGTGTTGGCCATGGCTACATTTCATTATGACCATGATAATGATAAAAATGGGGATAGTATCCAGAAAATATTTTACCCCTTAGTGGAAAATGTCAGTGAATATGCTGGGAGGATATCCTTATAGGTTTTTTTGTTTTTTTTTTTTTTTTTTTTGTACCAGGG